>NC_057805.1:97992952-98150866 GCF_018294505.1 Triticum aestivum
GGCCTAGAGGGATGGCCGGGGCGGCGGCGGACCGGCGGTGGGGAGTGTTTTCGGGGCGGGCAAGATGGCGCACCGCCGGCCGCGTGCGGCGGGGGGCTACTGTTTGGCCGGTGGTGGCTGGCGGCTCAGGGGGGTGGAGGTTGAAGATGAACCGCAAGCCCTTGATTTCGTATCCAACGGCTGCAAAATCGACTGACCAGAGATGAAAAAGTCAGTCGACCGACGTGTAGCCTCACCTTGCTAGTGCGTTCAGTTTCGACAGCAAAATTCAGTTCGACAACAAAATTTAGTTTCGACAGTTAAGTTCAGTTTCGACAGTTAAGTTCAGTTTTGACAGTTAAGTTCAGAGATGAGCGGCTGATGTATTTTACATCTAGCACTTTGTGGTTATGTATTTTACGTCATGTATTGGAGATGCTATTAGAATTCCACTCAGGTTAACGTTGTTCATTGTCTCTCTTGTCCTGCTTCAGCCTCGGCGTCGTACAACTCACCAGAGCTGCTCCAACGACGAAACCCTCCATCACAGTGGAGCAGTACCTCGGGCTCCATCTCCAGACGCCTAAGATCTTCTTCCCCTCCTCCGACAGCAAAGTCAGCCGGAGCATCCTCACCGGCCAACCCAATCACACTGAGATCGACATGGCTTCGCCAAAGAGGTTGTACACTTTGTGCATCTCTTTTTTACTCTACATGTTATATATATATTGTCCACTGAGCACACGGATTTGTTCCTTTAGTGTCTCCTTGAAAGAAAAAACGTAGGAATTTTAATTTTCACTTGTCCTCCTTTTCAAATTCCTATTCATGAAGCACAAGGCTAAGAGATAGTAGCATAATAGCATTATAACCGTACATTTTCTTATGGTTTGACTTAATCTCACCATGCTTCTTTGCATCCTGTGATCTTCCAATTGTTGTGAATCAAACACCCAGATTGGCAGAAATCCTGTGTTTTCAAATTCTCTGTTTTGCACGTGCATTCCTATCCTATTCCTGTCTATTTCCTATCCCTGCATTGTTGGAATCCTCCAATTCAAACGAGCCCTTACAGAATTACTTCTCTTACAGATAGTTGTCAAATAAAACCTTGCATGGTTTGTCCCGCTCCTGCTGCGTCGTCGTCCACCCCAGCTCAGCTCCTCCAAAGACAGAAGGGTCCAGCACAGCAGGGATCCGGCCTCCAGACTGTCTTTCACCGCCTCAGATCTTCTTCCCCGCCGCTGGCAGCCATGAAAACTGCATTACCATCATCAACCGAGCAGATGACCTCGAGGACTACACGGGTCCGCGAGAGAGGTCGCACTCTTTCGTGTCAGCTTACGTTATGCATCGCTTAATATTACATGCTACTTTATCATCCTGTTCACCGATTAGACTCTGAGTCAGCTCCAAACTAATGGTCAAACTTGAGTTTTTAAATGGTTGTGGGGTACATATCGGGGCCGCTATCAATAGTATCTATCTACTATCTAGTTAATCTCCGGTGTCTACTATGAGTTTCATGTTGGGTGGGAAACAAACAGTAAAGAAGCCATTATCTGCCTGCTATTATTGGTTTTGGGTCTATCCACAGGTTGCTACCATCACTCTGGATTTCTGCATGCACTCCTTACATAATCTCACTATGTTTTATTCCTATGCATGACAGTTATTGTAAACAACGGAACTGAACATGTAGAGCAAAAGAGACGAGCCCTGCGTGGCAATAAAATTTCATGCAGACATCGCTCCATGGTAGGCGCAAAGGCAGCCCCCCTCCATGCATTTTGGATTGTAATCGAGAGGAGGATATCTGTTCTGAGGGGGATTCAGAAGGAGAAGACAACTCCTATTTACCCCGTGAGGTCTTCGCTCTAACTTGGCATGCTGATGTTGGTTATATCATGCATATGGTGTCTTGCATTGCTTACTTTATACATCAAATATGTCATCTGCTTAGTTTAGACATCCTTTGTGCGAATGCCATCTGTTTAGTTTATTCATCGTTTATGTGAATTATGCAACGCCATCTTGTTTAGCCAGGCATCATATATGTGAATTTTGCAATGCCATCCTGCTTAGCCAGTCATCTTATATGTAAATTATATCAGGCCATCCTTTTTTTTCGTTACATATTACATTTGTCAACAATGTTAGTACATTCAACTGCTCTTCGTGTGCATCAGTCATTTGACACGGTGATGGCAAATTCTGGAGTGAAAACAAAGTCTTCAGAGCTGACTATGCTATCTGACGAAGCGCATATCTCGCTGGTTACGGATAGCTCTTCAGAGGAGGATTCAGAGACAGATGACCAGTCCTATTCCCCCCCCCCCCCGAGGTGTATGCTCTAACTTGGCACGGTTATGTTGCTCATATCGTGCGTATGGTGTCTCGCATTGCTATGTCATTTGATTAGTTTAGACATACTTTGTGTGAATGCCACCTGTTCAGTGTCTAATTACCATATATGTGAATTATGCATTGCCATCTTGTTGCAAGACATTATATATGTGAATTATACAATGCTATCTTGTTGCAAAGGCATTATATATGTGAATTATGCAATGCCATGTGTTTAGCCAATCATCATGTATGTGAATTATATCATGCTATCATTTTTTTGTATTACGTGTTCTATTTGTCGACAACGTTTGTATATTCAACTACTCTTCCTGTGCATCAGCCATTTGAAGCGGTGATGGAAGTATCTGGAGTGAAAACAATGTATTCAGAGCAGACAATGCTACCTGCTGAAGCAGACATCTTGCTAGTTACAGAGAGCTCCTCAGAGGAGGATTCAGAGACTGATGACCAGTCCTATTTCCCCCCTGAGGTCTATGCTCAAACTTGGCAGGGTTATATTACCCATGTCATGCATGTTGTTTTGCATTGCTTAGTTTTTACATCATATATGGATTGCCATCTGCTTACTTGCTTACTATATAAATCATATATTTGAATTATATCATGCCATCATGTTTACATAGTACATACACATCATCTATCTGAATTATGGCGTGGCAACCATTTAATAAAGACATCATATAGTTATATCATCTCATCCTGTTTAGTGTTTACAGTCATCATATTTTGAATTATGGCATTCTATCCGTGAATGTATGTGAATTATGGCATGCCAACCTATTTAATAAACACATTATATAGTTATGTCATGTCATCCTGTTTACATAGTCTCATATTTTGAACTATGTCTTTCCATCTTTTTTAGTTAGCCATCATAATGTGAAATTGTGTCATGCTATCCTGTTTAGTTAGCCATCATATATGTGAAATTGTGCCATGCTATCCTGTTTGGTTACACAACATAAATATGAATTATTTCATGCCCTCTTCTATTCCCCACTATCTATTGCACCTGTCTATCATACAATGTCTATACTTTCAATTACTTTTCTTGTTTATCAGCCATTTGAATTGGAGAGCATGATGACAGTATCTAAGGGAGTAACAACACGGTCTTCAGAAAAGATAGTGCTACCAGTTGATGCAGATAGAACCACGGTTGTACTTGCCCAAGGACCAGATCCACCACACATAACCCAGACTCTCGCAGATTGTACCCCTACCCAGTTGGACAAAGAACCAGCTACACCCCTTCTAACCCCAACCCCGGCAGATAGTAACCCAGTTCCAGTTGACACAGCACCATCTCCACCACAGAGCACCCAAACACGAGCAGTTAGTAAGGGAACTGCAGTGCCCAAAGCACGAGGACCACCACTCCGAATCCTAACTCAACGCTTAAAGGAGAAGAAGATTTGTTCTCAGGTCAGGTTCTGTAGCTATGGTTCATACTCCTTTGCTCTTGCATTACTGTATTTACTCATACCAACTATTTTCAAATTTGAAGGATGGAATTGAAACTCCAATGGTGCAACAGGTATGTTTTAAAGCTGTTTCTTTAACTGGTTTGCTGTTGTAACCTGCTCTATGTTGATTTCAGTTTCAATTGAATAAACAGTTATGTTCTCATGTCATGCACATTACAAGTGTTGTTATTGCTCTATAGTTAGCCACACTTATATTCTGTCTATTCTGATTTGTCTTGAACAAATATTATTTGAACTGTGTCTCTATCTTGATTTGGCAACAAAAACTAGAATGATATAGACCATAAAGTGACCATGGTACATAGATATATGTTTGTTTCATGCTGTTATCCTGTACACTTTACTACTGAACTCATTTACCAAAATGAGTTTCATATACAACATGGTAAACATGTGATGTGTCAGCTTGTTTCTCTTTTAGAATGCGGACACAATATTGGAGAACAGTACCGCGTTATCCAATGGTAAAGGAAGTAATGCAGATAAGGTTCAAGATAGTGAGACATCCCTGTTGGTCTCCAAGAAACCTGATAAAAACAATCTTGACGACAGTGAGGGAACCCAAAAGTCCTGTCTTGATGTAGTGTTCGAGTTACTGGCCACTACTGCTGGCACAAGCTCTTCGAACTCGCTGCCTGAATCAGTTCGTCTTCTTGAGTCTCAACTTGAAGTTGAAAGACATCGATCAGATGTGCTGCGACAGGAAGCTGAAGGACTAAGGAAGTCCCTGCAGAATTCAGATGCATATTTTCTGGTGCAACAGCAAGCGCTGGAGGATTTAAGCGCCAAACAAGAGAAAGTTAATAAGCTTGCTAAGCATCTTGACAGCATTATGGGTACCCAGGATATTGTTTCTTGAGATCTTCTGAAGTGGTTTCAGTTCTGGATTTGTTTTGTTGCGGCGTTTATTTGCACTGGTCGCCAACTTTGACAACCAGTGTATATGATATGCTGCTTTGTTCCCTATATTTGCACTGGTGGCGAACTTTGATGCCCAGTGGATGTAATATGTGTAATAGCCGTGATAGCCTAGCGTTAGTTGCTTGCTAATTTATTTCCTTGTTGTCTTGTTTATTTGTTTGCTTGTAGTAATTGCAGTTCTTTTTCCACGGTTAGCTAGTGGCTGCAATAACCTATTTTTTAAAACTAGGCCACAATAACCATGGGCTAATATTTACTGTAGTGACACTGGGCCCCCTACTGGACGTAGAAACAGTGGCCCTCTACGGGCCGTAGAAACAATGGGCCTTCTACGGGCTGTAGAAACAATGGGCCTTCTGCGGGCCGTATCATCAATGGGCCTTATACGGGCCGTATGATCGATTGGCCAAACATGGGCCAAACAGACCACATTATGGCCGTAAACGGGCTAGAGTTGGAATCGTCCGTTCATGGGCCGACCATAACGGGCCATCGTTAATAGGCCGTATTTGATGACGCTATGAAAACGGCCCAACGTATTAACGGACCACAAACGGGCCGATTGTAACCACGGGCTGAATTTGGCCCACAAGCAGAAAATGACAGTAACGGGCCGTAAGTAAACGAATGCTGGAAATGAGCCCAAGAATAAATGGGTTCTGAGAAGGCCGAAAGATAACATGGGCTGGAAATGGCCCAACGGAATAACGGGCCGTTAATGGGTATAAAGTGATACACTGTTCATTACGGGCCAGTTTCACCACGGGCCGTTAATGGGTGTAAAGTGATACACTGTTCATTACGGGCTAGTTTCACCACGGGCCGTTAATAGGCCAAGAGTTACATAGGGCCTCATATGGGCCGAAAGACGTCATGGGCCATACATGGGCCAGAAGTGAAAACGGGCTTGAATCATATTGGATGGCCCAGATGACGCTACTGGGCCTAATTCGGATAGGGCGTAACGGGCCTTGGGTTAGCGGGCTGTAAATGGGCTATATGCGAACAGGCCGTTAACAGGCTTTCCATGGGCCGGCCCACCACCTTTTGACCAAGTCAAACGGGCCGGCCTTTTCACAGGAATGGGCCTCTATTGGGCCGTGCCACGTGTCGACGTATCATAGGCGCCTTCTGTCCAATGAGTGGATGACATCTGTCCCAACGATGAGCCGACACGTGTTTCCTCCAGTCAATGATGATTTTACACGTGGAATATCCCCATTGGTCGGGGCTGTTAACGGGTTACCAGATCCAAAACCCGACCCGATAGCTTAACGGCGTTCCGTTACGGTGGATGCCACGTGTCGGTCACCCTTGACGAAAGCACTTCTGTGACGCGTGATTTATCGTCATGGAAGTGGACACTTCCGTGATGATAATTTTGGTAATGTCATGGAACACTTCTACGACAGCGCAGGTATGACTATCTTGATTCTGTCATAAATTTGTCATGGATGTACATGCATGACAAAAAACGCGACCTACTGTGACAAACACGTATCATCACGGAAGTGTATTTTTTTTGTAGTGAGGGATGTCTGTCTAAGTGGGAGTTCATTAATAATTTGATTAGATGAACTTAATTATCATGAACTTAGTCTAAAATCTTTACAATATGTCTTGTAGATCAAATGGCCCACGCTAATGTCAACCTCAACTTCAACGCGTTCCTAGAGAAAACCAAGCTGAAAGACGATGGTAGCAACTGTACGGACTGGGTCCGGAACTTGAGGATCATCCTCATAGCTGCCTAGAAAGCATATGTCCTTGAAGCACCGCTAGGTGAAGCACCCGTCCCAGCAAACCAAGACGTTATGAACGCCTGGCAAACACGTGTTGATGATTACTCCCTGGTTCAGTGTGGCATGCTTTACAGCTTAGAACCGGGGCTCCAAAAGCGTTTCGAGCAGCACGGAGCATATGAGATGTTCCAAGAGCTGAAAATGGTTTTCCAAGTTCATGCCCGGGTCGAGAGATATGAAGTCTCCGACAAGTTCTACAGTTGTAAGATGGAGGAGAATAGTTCCGTCAGCGAACACATACTCAAAATGTCTGGCTTGCACAATCGCTTATCTTAGCTCGGAGTTAATCTCCCAGATTATGCGGTCGTTGACAGAATCCTTCAGTCGCTCCCACCTAGCTACAAGAGCTTTGTGATGAACTTCAATATGCAGGGGATGGAAAAGACCATTCCTGAGGTATATTCAATGCTGAAATCAGCGGAGGTGGAGATCAAAAAGGAACATCAAGTGTTGATGGTGAATAAAACCACTAGTTTCAAGAAAGGCAAGGGTAAGAAGAACTTCAAGAAAGACGGCAAGGGAGTTGCCGCGCCCGGTAAGCAAGCTGCCGGGAAGAAGACAAAGAATGCACCCAAGCCTGAGACTGAGTGCTTTTATTACAAGGGAAACGGTCACTGGAAGCGGAACTGCCCGAAGTACTTAGCGGATAAGAAGGCCGACAATACCAAAGGTATATGTGATATACATGTTATTGATGTGTACCTAACCAGCGCTCGTAGTAGCTCCTGGGTATTTGATACCGGTGCGGTTGCTCATATTTGTAACTCAAAGCAGGAGCTGCGGAATAAGCGGAGACTGGCGAAGGACAAGGTGACGATGCGCGTCGGGAATGGTTCCAAGGTCGATGTGATCGCCGTCGGCACGCTACCTCTACATTTACCTATGGGATTAGTTTTAAACCTCAATAATTGTTATTTAGTGCCAGCTTTGAGCATGAACATTGTATCTGGATCTCGTTTGATGCGAGATGGCTACTCATTTAAATCCGAGAATAATAGTTGTTCTATTTATATGAGAGATATGTTTTATGGTCATGCCCTGCTTGTCAATGGTTTATTCTTAATGAATCTCGAACGTGATGTTACACATATTCATAGTGTGAATGCCAAGAAATGTAAGGTTGATAATGATAGTCCCACATACTTGTGGCACTGCTGCCTTGGTCACATTGGTGTCAAACGCATGAAGAAACTCCATGCAGATGGACTTCTGGAGTCTCTTGATTATGAATCATTTGACACGTGCGAACCATGCCTCATGGGAAAAATGACCAAGACTCCGTTCTCCAGAACAATGGAGCGAGCAACCAACTTATTGGAAATCATACATACTGATGTGTGCGGTCCAATGAGCGTTTATGGCTCGCGATGGCTATCGTTATGTTCTCACCCTCACTGATGACTTAAGTAGATATGCGTATGTCTACTTAATGAAACACAAGTCTGAGACCTTTGAAAAGTTCAAGGAATTTTAGAGTGAGGTTGAGAATCAACGTGACAGAAAAATAAAGTTCTTACGATCAGATCGTGGAGGGGAATATTTGAGTCACGAATTTGGCACACACTTAAGGAAATGTGGAATTGTTTCACAACTCATGCTGCCTGGAACACCTCAGCGTAATGGTGTGTCCGAACGTCGTAATCACACTCTATTGGATATGGTGCGATCTGTGATGTCTCTTACCGATCTACCGCTATCATTTTGGGGTTATGCTTTAGAGACTGCCGCATTCACTTTAAATAGGGCTCCGTCGAAATCCGTTGAGACGACACCGTATGAATTATGGTTTGGAAAGAAACCTAAGCTGTCGTTTCCTAAAGTTTGGGGATGCGATGCTTATGTCAAGAAACTTCAACCTGAAAAGCTCGAACCCAAGTCGGAAAAATGTGTCTTCATAGGATACCCTAAGGAAACCATTGGGTATACCTTCTACCTCAGATCCGAAGGCAAGATCTTCGTTGTCAAGAACGGGTCCTTTCTGGAGAAAGAGTTTCTCTCGAAAGAAGTAAGTGGGAGGAAAGTGGAACTTGATGAGATGACCCCTCTCGAACCAGAAAGTAGCGCAACACAAGAAAATGTTTCTGTGGTGCCTGCACCGACTAGAGAGGAAGTTAATGATGACGATCATGATCAAGTTACCACTGAACTTCGTAGGTCCACAAGGACACGTTCCGCACCAGAGTGGTACGGCAACCCTGTCATGGAAATCATGTTGTTGGACAACAGTGAACCTTCGAACTATGAAGAAGCAATGGCGGGCCCAGATTCCAACAAATGGCTTGAAGCCATGCAATCCGAGATAGGATCCATGTATGAAAACAAAGTATGGACTTTGACAGACTTGCCCGATGATCGGCGAGCGATAGAAAATAAATGGATCTTTAAGAAGAAGACGGATGCAGATGGAAATGTTACCATCTATAAAGCTCGACTTGTCGCTAAGGGTTATCGACAAGTTCAAGGAGTTGACTACGATGAGACCTTCTCACCCGTAGCGAAATTGAAGTCTGTCCGAATCATGTTAGCAATTGCCGCATTCTACGATTATGAAATATGGCAAATGGACGTCAAAATGGCATTCCTTAACGGCTTCCTTAAGGAAGAATTGTATATGATGCAGCCGGAAGGTTTTGTCAATCCTAAGAATGCTGACAAGGTATGCAAGCTCCAGCGCTCAATCTATGGGCTGGTGCAGGCATCTCGGAGTTGGAACATTCGCTTTGATGAGATGATCAAAGCATTTGGGTTTACACAGACTTATGGAGAAGCCTGTGTTTACAAGAAAGTGAGTGGGAGCTCTGTAGCATTTCTCATATTATATGTGGATGACATACTATTGATGGGAAATGATATAGAATTCTTGGAAAGTATAAAGGCCTACTTGAATAAGTGTTTTTCAATGAAGGACCTTGGAGAAGCTGCTTACATATTAGGCATCAAGATCTATTGAGATAGATCGAGACGCCTCATAGGTCTTTCACAAAGCACATACCTTGACAAGATATTGAAGAAGTTCAATATGGATCAGTCCAAGAAGGGGTTCTTGCCTGTATTGCAAGGTGTGAGATTGAGCACGGCTCAATGCCCGACCACGGCAGAAGATAGAGAAAAGATGAATGTCATCCCCTATGCCTCGGTCATAGGGTCTATTATGTATGCCATGATGTGTACCAGACCTGATGTAAACCTTGCCGTAAGTTTGGTAGGAAGGTACCAAAGTAATCCCGGCATGGAACATTGGACAGCGGTCGAGAACATCCTGAAGTACCTGAAAAGGACTAAGGATATGTTTCTCGTTTATGGAGGTGACGAAGAGCTCGTCGTAAAGGGTTACGTCGATGCTAGCTTCGACACAGATCTGGATGACTCTAAGTCACAGACCAGATACGTGTATATTTTGAATGGTGGGGCAGTCAGCTGGTGCAGTTGCAAGCAAAGCGTCGTGGCAGGATCTACATGTGAAGTGGAGTACATGGCAGCCTCGGAGGCAGCACATGAAGCAATCTGGATGAAGGAGTTCATTTCTGACCTAGGAGTTATTCCCAATGCATCGGGGCCGATGACTCTCTTCTGTGACAACACTGGAGCTATTGCCCTTGCCAAGGAGCCCAGGTTTCACAAGAAGACCAGGCACATCAAGCGTCGCTTCAACTCCATTCGTGAAAATGTTCAAAATGGAGACATAGATATTTGTAAAGTGCATACGGATTTGAATGTCGCAGATCCATTGACTAAACCTCTTCCACGGGCGAAACAAGATCAACACCAGAACTCTATGGGTGTACGATTCATCACAATGTAACTAGATTATTGACTCTAGTGCAAGTGGGAGACTGTTGGAAATATGCCCTAGAGGCAATAATAAAATGGTTATTATTATATTTCCTTGTTCATGATTATTGTCTATTGTTCATGCTATAATTGTGTTATCCGGAAATCGTAATACGTGTGTGAACACATAGACCATAACATATCCCTGGTGAGCCTCTAGTTGACTAGCTCGTTGATCAATAGATGGTTACGGTTTCCTGACCATGGACATTGGATGTCATTGATAACGGGATCACATCATTAGGAGAATGATGTGATGGACAAGACCCAATCCTAAGCATAGCACTAGATCGTGTAGTTCGTTTGCTAAAGCTTTTCTCATGTCAAGTATCATTTCCTTAGACCATGAGATCGTGCAACTCCCGGATACCGTAGGAATGCTTTGAGTGTACCAAACGTCACAACGTAACTGGGTGGCTATAAAGGTGCACTACAGGTATCTCTGAAAGTGTCTGTTGGGTTGGCACGGATCAAGACTGGGATTTGTCACTCCGTATGACAGAGAGGTATCTCTGGGCCCACTCGGTAATGCGTCATCATAATGAGCTCAATGTGACTAAGTAGTTAGTCACGGGATCATGCATTATGGAACGAGTAAAGTGACTTGCCGTAACGAGATTGAACGAGGTATTGGGATACCGACGATCGAATCTCGGGTAAGTAATGTACCGATTGACAAAGGGAATTGCATACGGGATTGCTTGAATCCTCGACATCGTGGTTCATCCCATGAGATCATCGTGGAACATGTGGGATCCAAGATGGGTATCCAGATACCGCTGTTGGTTATTGGCTAGACAGATGTCTCGGTCATGTCTGCATGATTCCCGAACCCGTAGGGTCTACACACTTAAGGTTCGATGACGCTAGGGTTATAAGGAAGATTTATATGTGATTACCGAATGTTGTTCGGAGTCCCAGATGACATCCCGGACGTCACGAGGAGTTCTGGAATGGTCCGGAGGTGAAGATTTATATATGGGAAGTCATCATACGGTCACCGGGAGTGTTCGGGGGTATGCCGGTATTGTACCGGGGCCACCGAAGGGGTTCTGGGGGTCCACCGGGAGGGTCCACCTGCCCCGGAGGGCCCTATGGGCTGTAGGTGGAAGGGAACCAGCCCCTAAGTGGGCTGGGCGCCATCCCCCCTAGGGCCCATGCGCCTAGGGTTGGGGGAACCCTAAAGGGGGCGCCCCCCTTGCTTGGGGGGCAAGCCCCCTCCCCCATGGCCGCCGCCCCCCCTCTAGATCTCATCTAGAGGGGCCGGCCCCCTTCTCCCTTCTCCCTATAAATAGAGGGGTTGAGGGAGGGCTGCAGCACCACATCCAAGGCGCAGCCCCTCCCGTCCCCAACACCTCTCCTCCTCCGCGTGAGCTTGGCGAAGCCCTGCCGGAGAAGTGCCACTCCATCACCACCACGCCGTTGTGCTGCTGTTGGAGCCCTCTTCCTCAACCTCTCCCTCCTCCTTGCTGGATCAAGGTGCGGGAGACGTCACCAGGCTGCACGTGTGTTGAACGCGGAGGTGCCGTTGTTCGGCACTAGGATCAGAATCTACCGCGATCTGAATCGCTACGAGTATGACTCCCTCATCCGTGTTCTTGCAACGCTTCCGTCTCGCGATCTTCAAAGGTATGAAGATGCACTCCCCTCTCGTTGCTAGTAAACTCCATAGATTGATCTTGGTGATGCGTAGAATTTTTTAATTTCTGCAACGATCCCCAACAGATTTCCCTGCAAAACATTGGCGTTAGGGTGACTCTGGTGAGTCCTCTATCTGTATGAAGCCTTTGGACCATATGAAGCCTTTGGTCTGGGGTTTGTCTTCTTCCCTGGTGGTGTCATGATGACATTCACCTAAAGATTCTCAAGACAACTCTTGGGCACCCAGATCCTCTTCAAAGGTGGTCCATTCCTACAGTTAGTACCAATATACCTGGCAAACACTTCACCATTCTGATTCTTAAACAGTTTATAGTTTGCATCAAAGGATTCATCAATGATAATCGGATTAGCACAAGTGAAGCCAGATAAGGTGGATGGATCCATTGAAGGACCCGTTGCAGCAACCCATGTGATTTTGGGGTACTGCTCAGGCTTCTAGTAAGATCCATCAACATTCATTTTCCTCTCGAACCCAACACCCTCTTTCCTAGGGTTTCGGTTCAGAATCTGCTTTTTGAGGACATCCCATAGTGTCTGATGCCCTTTGAGAATTTTGTACATTCCTATCTCAAGCAATGTCTTCAACCTAACATTCTCATCAGCAATAGTAGTGGTATCGTCAGCAGAGGGGTTAGTTACCACATCAGCAGTTGAAGATATTGCAACAGTAGCAGCAGTAGAACATTCAGCAACAGAGGTAGCGTTATCACGCTCAAGGCATTTTAGACATGGTGGTTCAGATCCTTCCTGAGCAGGACTGATCTATTGAGCGCGAAGTGACTCGTTCTCCTTTTGAAGATCTTCATGAGCCGCTCTCAATTTCTCAAGTTCTTGCTTCCTTTGAAGATAATCGTAGGAAAGCTTTTCATGAGTTGTTGAGAGCGTTTCATGACGACTTTCAAGTTCCTCGTACTTAACATGAATTTTTTTGATATCTTCAATTAAGGACTGAGGTCGGGTCATTTCCGCGTCCAACAGGTCATCGCTTTTGTCTAGCAATTTTTGAATATGTTCCATAGCTTTCTGTTGTTCAGTTGCAATTTTAGCAAGTGTTTTGTAACTAGGTTTGGATTCACAATCAGAGTCATCTTCACTTGATGTTTGAAAGTAGGCATCGTGTGAGTTTACCTTGGCACCGCGTGCCATGAAGCAGTAGGTGGGGGCAGAGTCGTCCTTGTCATTAGCATCAACGTTGGTGACGGAGCCATTGTCTTCAGTGTTGAAAATGGACTTGGAAACGTAGGCTGTAGCTAGAGCCAGACTTGCAACGCCAGAGTCGGACTCCTCCTCAGACTCCACCTCTACCTCCTCAGAAGTAGACTCCTCTGAATCCATGTCCTTGCCAACAAAAGCACGAGCCTTGCCAGATGAGCTCTTCTTGTATGATGAAGACTTGGACGAAGACTTGGAAGAAGACTTTAAGGATTTCTTCTTCTTCTTGTCATCAGAATCATGTTCCTTGCTTTTCTTCTTGTTGTTGTTCTCATTGTCCCACTGTGGACACTCAGAGATGTAGTGACCAGGTTTCTTGCACTTGTGGCATGTTCTCTTCTTGTGGTCATGAGTAGAAGCTTCATCATGAGTCATATCAATATTTTGAATCAGAAACGGACTCGTTACGCTCCACCGCTCCCACGCTCCACCGCGCTCCTTGCTCCCACGCCGGCGGCCACTCCGGCCCCGGCGTCCACCGCCCCCGGCGTAGGCCACTCCGACCGCGCCGCCCAGCTCGCCGTCATGGCTCCCCCCCCCCCCCCCCCCCCCCCCCCCCCCCCCGCCGTCGGGCGCTCCCGCAAGGATCGCTGGCTCGAGTCTAGCCCCTCCGCGGAGGGATCCCCACTCTCCTACCGCCAGGCCCTGTGCCGCTCTCCGGCACCGGCGCCCCGCGCCTCGTCTCCTCACCGCCTGCCACGCGTCCCTCGCCCCCTGCCGCTCGCCCCCCAATCCGCTCCGAGATCTGCCGGATGCCGACGGGCGCGGCGGGCTCGCATGACGCATGGCAGGTTGCCCGGGGCCGCAAGCGCCCTCGCCCGCGCGATCCCCACCCCTCCTGGCTGCGCGAGGGGGACTTCCCGCGCTGCCTCGATGCCCACCCGCGTTCTGAGTGTCGGAAGGACATCCGTTGCGCAAGGTGTCGTTTTTTCGGCCACGTAGCTAAGCAGTGCCATCTCCCCCGTGCCACCCCTCCCTCCGCCGACAGCCGCTCGCCCTTCCTCTCCGGCGTCGCGTCCCCTCCCCATCGACGGCCGGCATCCGCCCTGCGTCGGCTGGCTTGGCGGCGTCCACCGGCTCCTTGTCTGGGCTGCTCACGTTTGCGTCCTCCGGGCAGGCATGCACCGCCAGCCAGCGCCCCTCGTCGGCTTCCCCCGTGTCCTCCGGGTGGACCGCGACGGGCCCGCTCGACGACCCCTCACCGACGACCACGGTGCCTGCGACGTCCTCGTGCCCCTCCTTGCCAGCCTCGGTTGGCTCCTCCGTCGCCACCCCGCTCTCCGGCCACCCCGCTTCCCGCCCTGCTGCGGCTGTGTGCTACCTGCCCCGCTCCCAGGAGGTCATCGACGCCGAGCGCGCTCTGGAGCGCGCGCTCCTGGTCATCATCGCGGATTGGCGCACTGGTGTTTCTTGTGATGAGATTGCCGAGGCCCTTGGCTCCTAGTGTGGCCTTGCCGACGGCGACTTCTCGGTCCACCGGCACGCTCCGGAGGACTTCCTCCTCCGCTTCACCGACCCCTCGCTCCGCGCCCGCGTCGCCACCAGCCGGGTGCGCACTCCCTGCTTCCGTCTCATCTTCCACCAATGGGGCCAGACCACGGGCTCCGAGCCGGTGAAGGCGCGGTTCCTCGTCTTACTCAAGCTGTTCGGTGTCCCTGACCACGCCTGGAACGGTTCCGCCGCCGAGACCCTGCTCTCCCCGTTCTGCAAAATCGAGCACCTCGCGCCGGAAACCCGGGACATGTCCGACATGTCCGTCTTCAAGCTCACGGCCTGGACCATCAACCCCAATGCGATCCCGCGCTCCTCCGAGCTGCTCGTGCAAGACGACGACGCGGTGGACCTCGACGCCGACCCGGATCGTGCAGAGCGCTTTGCGCTCAGGCTCACGCGCTTCCCCGTGCGCATTCATGTCGCCTCCTGTCTTGACTACCGCCGCCCATCTCCACCCCCGCCCTCGCCACCCTCCGCCGGCGATGCTGACTCGGGGCCAAGCTCTCCCCCGCTCCCCCCACATTGGCCGCGGCAGCATGACTTCCCTCCCGCCCAACCGGACAACGCGCGCCCTCCTCCTCGCCGGGACGGCCGCCGGTGTGGTCGCCGCCGGACGCACGCGCCTCCGCCATGCCGCTTGGCTCGGATTGGTTGGCCGGCTCGGCCTCGGATGCCCCGCCTGGCGAGGCCCCAGCCTTGGATGCCGCTGCTGTCGCCGATCGGGTCCCTGGGGCCAACGTGCATGACCCCGTCACCTCCCCCGGGCCCGCGCCCGTCCCGTCGCTCCATGGCGCGTCCCCTTGCATGTCGATCGTCCTCTCTCCTGTTTCCACCAACCCCGGCCCCAGCTCTACCCCGCCCGATGCTACTTTTGAGGCTCAGCCACCCAACCAGGAGCCAGCTATGGCTGGGATGGATGACCTGGCCATGCAGTCCATGCAGATGGCCGCGAACGACGCCCCCCTTGCCTCCTTTGTCGACGCGATTTCCGTCAGGGCCTCTTCCCTTTTGCCTGCTCCCAAGCCACGGCGTAGAAGGAAAGAACTGCCAGCTAACTTTACGCCAAGGCGCAGTTTTCGGATCACCCGAGCCGATCTTGGCCTCAGTTTGGAGATGAAAGCTAAACGGGTGCTCCTCCGGCGCCTTGGCCTCATTGCGGATGATGATTCACCCACCCCCAACGACGTTCTCGACAAGTATGCCCTCCTCTTCGAGCAGCCCCTGGCCGTGGACGTCCTACAGGCCTTCGCGGACTTCTTTGGTTGGCAGCTCCCATCTTCGCCGCCCGAGACCACCCGTGCGGCGAGCGCACAGCTCATCGAGGCTTAGCGCCCTTGATCTTGTAACCCAAACGCATGCATCTTCTTTTTATGGATTACAACTTTAAAGCCATCTTCTAGAACGTTCGTGGCCTCAACTCCGGCGCCAAGTGAACGGCTGTTCGCAGCGTGATCACCGCTGCCGCCCCGTCCATCGTTTGTCTACAAGAAACTAAACTAGCGCTTGTCACCGATTCCATTGTGCTTGACACGCTTGGTCCACTCTTCGAGGATTACTTCTTCCTCCCCGCCACCGGCACCCGTGGGGGCATCTTGCTCGCCTGGCGACGATCGGACCTCTCCCTCTCGAATCCTCTCGTTGGAACGCATCATGTCATGGCCCTCGTTACCCCACAGGCTAGCGATGGCCATTGGTGGATCACCGGGGTCTACGAACCACAGGACGACGAGGCCAAGCTCGAGTTCCTGGCCGAGCTGCATGATGTGCGTGAATCCCGCATAGGCCCGTGGCTCCTTGGTGGTGACTTCAACATGATCCTCTCGGCGGCTGAGAAGAGCAATGCAAATCTCAACCACCGCATCATGAGTAGATTTCGACGATTCATTGCCGATGAGGAGCTTCGTGACTTATACATGCACGGCCGCCGTTATACGTGGTCTAACGAGCGCGACAACCCGACCCTAGTCCGCAACGACCGCATCCTATGCACCTCTGGATGGGAGTCTGCTCACCCACACTGCCTCCTGCACTGCCTCTCTTCGGCAGTATCGGACCACTGCCCGCTCCTGGTCGACTGTGTGGCACGGCCACCCGGGGCTAGACGCTTCCACTTCGAGAGATTCTGGCCGAGGCTTCAGGGCTTCCACGACGTGGTTTCTGAGGCATGGACATCCGCTGTGCCTGACGCCGATCCTTTCAGAAGGATCGTGACACGTCTCAAGGCTACGGCGAGACAGCTGCAGCGATGGAGTATGCGCACGATTGGTAACGTTTCCCTGCAGCTCAAGGTTGCGTGGGAGCTCATCACGCGCCTCGACGCGGTGCAAGACTCCAGACCACTCTCCCACCTCGAGACCTGGCTGCGACGAAAACTCAAGGTCTCGTACCTAGGTCCCGCCTCCCTTGAGAGATCGATCGCACGACAGCGGGTGCGCCTTTCCTGGCTACGAAGTGACGATGTTGCGCTATCCTACAACAAAATCCATGCGGCCCACCGCAAGCAACGCAATCTCATGACGAGCCTCCAGGTGGGCCCCAACACTGTCACCAATCATGACGCCATGATTGACGCCGCCTTCGACCACTTCTCCGAGGTGCTCGGTACCGCTATAGAGCGAGATATCACGCTCGATCTCCATGCTCTCGAAGTCCCGCAGTTCGACCTGCTTGTGCTAGACGCGCCCTTCACCGATGACGAGATCTGGGACACCGTCAAAAGCCTGCCGGCCGGCAAGGCGCCCGGCCCCGATGGCTTCACTTCCGAGTTCCTAGTTGCTTGTTGGGACACGATCAAGCACGACTTCAGTGAGGCTTTCGACAAGCTATACTCCATGAACGGCCGAAGCTTTCAAAAACTCAATGAGGCTTTGCTCACTTTGCTCCCGAAGCGTGCGGACGCGAGATCACTCTATGACTACCGGCCGATTAGTCTTATCCACATTTTTGCCAAGCTTCTCGCGAAGCTGCTCTCCCTTCGGCTGGCACCTCACCTACGATCCATGGTCTCTACCAACCAAAGTGCTTTCATCGGAGGACGGTGCATCCACGACAACTTCATGCTCGTGCAGCAAACGGCCCGTCTCCTCCACTACCTCAAGGCGCCGCGAATGCTCCTCAAGCTTGAAACGCGCGGGCTTTTGATAGCGTGTCCTGGCCTTTTCTCCTCCAGGTCCTGACGCACCTTGGCTTCGGGCCACGCTGGCGCGAGTGGATTTCTATCCTTCTTTCCACGGCCTCGACGAGGGTGCTCATCAACGGTCACCCAGGCCCCCGGATTGACCATGCCCATGGCCTGAGACAGGGTGATCCGGTATCTCCCATGCTTTTCACGATCGTGATCGACGTCCTAAATACTATGCTGTTACGCGTTGTGGACACTGGCCTCCTGCACCGCCTCACCAGCCGGCATGCGGCATCAAGCATATCTCTCTACGTGGACGACGTCGTAGTTTTTTTTCATCCGGATAGCCATGACATTGCTGCCGTGCGCACCCTCCTCCAAGTCTTCGGAAGGGCTTCTGGGCCGCACACGAACTTCAACAAATGCTCAGCAACCCCGATCCAGGGCACTGACAATCACATCACCACGATCACCTCCGAGATGCAGTGCCCTGTGGTGCACTTCCCCATCACCTACCTTGGGCTGCCTCTCGCCATCCGCAAGACCTGCTCGACGAGTCTGGAGCCAATCATCGACAATCTCGGCCGCAAGCTATCCACCTGGCGCGCCTCCATGCTTTCTCAAGGTGATCGCCTTGCCCTGGTGCGGCACGTCCTCTGCGCCATCCCCACGCATTTCCTCACGGCCATCGCCTTCAACAAAGCGGCCATCAAGAAGGTGAATCGGATCATCCGCGGATTCCTTTAGGCGGGCCACAAGGAGGCCAACGGAGGCCAATGCCGTGTCAACTGGCAATGGGTGTCCCGCCCCATCTCCCTCGGCGGCCTTGGCATCCGTGACATCTACCGCACGGGCCTGTCTCTGCACGTTCGCTGGTTGTGGCTCCAGCGCACAGACCCCTCGCGGCCATGGAGCCACCTCCCCATCCCTCACGAGGCCGACGCAAACGCCATCTTCCGCGCCTCCACAAGCTGGCAACTTGGCTCTGGCGACACTTGTCGCTTTTGGACCGACCACTGGATCAACGACAAGTCCGTTGCTGAGATCGCCCCTCTCGTCTACACTCTCGTCCCGCGTCGCCTCCGCAAAGACCGTAGTGTGCGCGACGGCCTTCACCTGTGTTCTTGGGTCCACGACATTCGAGGCGCACTTGGCCCGGCGGCCATGGTGCAGTACGTCGACCTCTGGCGCCTGGTGCGCCACACACCGCTTTCCTCCATGCCGGACGTGCTCTCCTGGCATTGGACTGCTTCCGCCACATACTTGGCGAGCTCCTGCTACAAGGCGCTTTTCTTTGGTGCTTGCGAAGATCCCCACTGGCGGCTCACCTGGCGTCCATGGGCACCTCTTCGTGTCAGGTTCTTCCTTTGGCTTGCCATGCAAGACCGCTGCTGGACCGCGAAGCGGCTTGCCCGCCATGGCTTGCCACACGAGGACACGTGCGCTCTATGTGATCAAGAGCTCGAGTCCATGCATCACCTCCTCGCGGCCTGTTCGTTCTTGCGTCAGGTCTGGCACGAGGTCCTCAGCTGGGCTTGCATTGTCGTCGATCTTCCATCTGAGGACACCCCCTTCCAAACATGGTGGTCTTCCTGCATCGACCGCTCACCGGCCCCCGTGCGACAAGGCCTCTCCTCCCTCATCATACTCACGGCGTGGTGGCTCTGGAAACACCGCAACGCGTGCATCTTCGACCGAGCCACTCCCTAGCTCACCCTCGTCTCCGACACCATGAAGGATGAGGTGCGCCTATGGGCAAAGGCAAGTGCCAAAGGGCTACTTAACATCATCCCTGGCGAGTAGCTACTAGGTTAGACATTAGGGCTGAGCAGAACCCTGGTTCCAAGTTTGCTTCGACGCTCGTGCACCATGCCTCCTGTGTACATGGCCCTGTAAGTGTTGTAATCCCATGCTACTTTCTCCTTCTATCAATACAAAGATACGCAGCTTGTGTATTCGCGAAAAAAGAAGCTTCATCATTTCTCGAGCTGAATCTTGAAGACTTTCTGAAGCCTTTCTTCTTGGTGAATTTCTGGAACTTCTTCACAAGCATAGCAAGCTCCTTTCCAATGTCTTCAGGATCCCTGCTACCTCTTGAGCACTGCGTTGGTTTTCCCTTGAAGAGGAAAGGGTGATGCAGTAAAGCAGCGTAAGTATTTCCCTTAGTTTTTGAGAACCAAGGTATCAATCCAGTAGGAGGCCACGCACGAGTCCCTCGCACCTACACAAACAAATAAAATCCTCGCAACCAACGCAATAAAGGGGTTGTCAATCCCTTCACGGTCACTTACGAAAGTGAGATCTGATAGATATGATAAGACGATATTTTTGGTATTTTTATGACAAAGATGCAAAGTAAAGAAAGCAAAATAAAAACAGCGCCAGAAATAACTTGTTGACGGGAGATTAATATGATGGAAAATAGACCTCGGGGCCATAGGTTTCACTAGTGGCTTCTCTCAAGAGCATAAGTATTACGGTGGGTAAACAAATTACTGTTGAGCAATTAACAGAATTGAGCATAGTTATGAGAATATCTAGGTATGATCATGTATATTGGTATCACGTCCGCGACAAGTAGACCGACTCCTGCCTGCATCTACTACTATTACTCCACACATCGACCGCTATCCAGCATGCATCTAGAGTACTAAGTTCAAAAGAACAGAGTAACGCTTTAAGTAAGATGACATGATGTAGAGGGATAAACTCATGCAATATGATATAAACTGTTGGGGAACGTAGTAATTTCAAAAAATTTCCTACGCACACGCAAGATCATGGTGATGCATAGCAACGAGAGGGGAGAGTGTTGTCCACGTACCCTCGTAGACCAAAAGCGGAAGCGTTAACACAACGCGGTTGATGTAGTCATACGTCTTCACGATCTGACCGATCAAGTACCGAACGCACGGCACCTCCGAGTTCAGCACACGTTCAGCTCGATGGCGTCCCTCGAACTCCGATCCAGCCGAGTGTTGAGGGAGAGTTTCGTCAGCACGACGGCGTGGTGACAATGATGATGTTCTACCGACGCAGGGCTTCGCCTAAGCACCGCTACAATATTATCGAGGTGTAATATGGTGGAGGGGGGCACCGCACTCGGCTAAGAGATCAATGATCAATTGTGTGTATAGAGGTGCCCCCCTGCCCCCGTATATAAAGGAGCAAGGGGGTTCGGCCGGCCAAAGGGGATAGGCGCGCCAGGAGGAGTCCTACTCCTACCGGGAGTAGGACTCCCCCCCTTTGCCATGTTGGACTAGGAGAGAGAGGGGGAAGAGGTGGATGGGAGGAAGGAAAGGGGGGGCGCCGCCCCCCTCTCCTTGTCCTATTCGGACTGGGGGGGAGGGGCGTGCGGCCCTGCCCTGGCCTCCTCTCCTCTCTTCCACCTAGGCCCACTAAGGCCCATTAAGTTACCGGGGGTTCCGGTAACCTCCCGGTACTCCGGAAAAATCCCGATTTCACCCGGAACACTTCCGATATCCAAACATAGGCTTCCAATATATCAATCTTTATGTCTCGACCATTTCGAGACTCCTCGTTATGTCCGTGATCACATCCGGGACTCCGAACAACCTTTGGTACATCAAAACATAAAAACTCATAATATAACTGTCATCGTAACGTTAAGCGTGCGGACCCTACGGGTTCGAGAACTATGTAGACATGACCGAGACACCTCTCCGGTCAATAACCAATAGCGGAACCTGGATGCTCATATTGGCTCCCACATATTCTACGAAGATCTTTATCGGTCAGACCGCATAACAACATACGTTGTTCCCTTTGTCATCGGTATGTTACTTGCCCGAGATTCGATCGTCAGTATCTCGATACCTAGTTCAATCTCGTTACCGGCAAGTCTCTTTACTCGTTCCGTAATACATCATCCCGCAACTAACTCATTAGTTACAATGCTTGCAAGGCTTATAGTGATGTGTATTACTGAGTGGGCCCAGAGATACCTCTCCGACAATCGGAGTGACAAATCCTAATCTCGAAATACGCCAACCCAACAAGTACCTTCGGAGACACCTGTAGAGCACCTTTATAATCACCCAATTACGTTGTGACGTTTGGTAGCACACAAAGTGTTCCTCCGGTAAACGGGAGTTGCATAATCTCATAGTCATAGGAACATGTATAAGTCATGAAGAAAGCAATAACAACATACTAAACGATCGAGTGCTAAGCTAACGGACTGGGTCAAGTCAATCACATCATTCTCCTAATGATGTGATCCCGTTAATCAAATGACAACTCATGTCTATGGCTAGGAAACATAACCATCTTTGATCAACGAGCTAGTCAAGTAGAGGCATACTAGTGACACTCTGTTTGTCTATGTATTCACACAAGTATTATGTTTCCGGTTAATACAATTCTAGCATGAATAATAAACATTTATCATGATATAAGGAAATAAATAATAACTTTATTATTGCCTCTAGGGCATATTTCCTTCAGTCTCCCACTTGCACTAGAGTCAATAATCTAGATTACACAGTAATGATTCTTACACCCATGGAGTCTTGGTGCTGATCATGTTTTGCTCGTGGAAGAGGCTTAGTTAACGGGTCTGCAACATTCAGATCCGTATGTATCTTGCAAATTTCTATGTCTCCCACCTGGACTAAATCCCGGATGGAATTGAAGCGTCTTTTGATGTGCTTGGTTCTCTTGTGAAATCTGGATTCCTTTGCTAAGGCAATTGCACCAGTATTGTCACAAAAGATTTTCATTGGACCCGATGCACTAGGTATGACACCTAGATCGGATATGAACTCCTTCATCCAGACTCCTTCATTTGCTGCTTCCGAAGCAGCTATGTACTCCGCTTCACACGTAGATCCCGCCACGACACTTTGCTTAGAACTGCACCAACTGACAGCTCCACCGTTCAATGTAAACACGTATCCGGTTTGCGATTTAGAATCGTCCGGATCAGTGTCAAAGCTTGCATCAACGTAACCATTTACGATGAGCTCTTTGTCACCTCCATAAACGAGAAACATATCCTTAGTCCTTTTTAGGTATTTCAGGATGTTCTTGACCGCTGTCCAGTGATCCACTCCTGGATTACTTTGGTACCTCCCTGCTAAACTTATAGCAAGGCACACATCAGGTCTGGTACACAGCATTGCATACATGATAGAGCCTATGGCTGAAGCATAGGGAACATCTTTCATCTTCTCTCTATCTTCTGCAGTGGTCGGGCATTGAGTCTTACTCAATCTCACACCTTGTAATACAGGCAAGAACCCTTTCTTTGCTTGATCCATTTTGAACTTCTTCAAAACTTTGTCAAGGTATGTGCTTTGTGAAAGTCCAATTAAGCATCTTGATCTATCTCTATAGATCTTGATGCCCAATATATATGCAGCTTCACCGAGGTCTTTCATTGAAAAACTCTTATTCAAGTATCCCTTTATGCTATCCAGAAATTCTATATCATTTCCAATTAGTAATATGTCATCCACATATAATATCAGAAATGCTACCGAGCTCCCACTCACTTTCTTGTAAATACTGGCTTCTCCAAGAGTCTGTATAAAACCAAATGCTTTGATCACACTATCAAAGCGTTTAATCCAACTCCGAGAGGCTTGCACCAGTCCATAAATGGATCGCTGGAGCTTGCACACTTTGTTAGCTCCCTTTGGATCGACAAAACCTTCCGGTTGCATCATATACAACTCTTCTTCCAGAAATCCATTCAGGAATGCAGTTTTGACATCCATTTGCCAAATTTCATAATCATAAAATGCGGCAATTGCTAACATGATTCGGACAGACTTGAGCATCGCTACGGGTGAGAAGGTCTCATCGTAGTCAATCCCTTGAACTTGTCGAAAACCTTTCGCAACAAGTCGAGCTTTATAGACAGTAACATTACCGTCAGCGTCAGTCTTTTTCTTGAAGATCCATTTATTTTCAATGGCTTGCCGATCATCGGGAAAGTCAACCAAAGTCCATACTTTGTTCTCATACATGGATCCCATCTCGGATTTCATGGCCTCAAGCCATTTTGCGGAATCTGGGCTCACCATCGCTTCTTCATAGTTCGTAGGTTCGTCATGGTCTAGTAACATAACCTCCAGAACAGGATTACCGTACCACTCTGGTGCGGATCTTGATCTGGTTGACCTACGAGGTTCAGTAATAACTTGATCTAAAGTTTCATGATCATTATCATTAACTTCCTCACTAATTGGTGTAGGTGTCGCAGAAACTGGTTTCTGTGATGATCTACTTTCCAATAAGGGAGCAGGTACAGTTACCTCATCAAGTTCTACTTTCCTCCCACTCACTTCTTTCGAGAGAAACTCCTTCTCCAGAAAGGATCCATTCTTAGTAACGAATGTCTTGCCTTCGGATCTGTGATAGAAGGTGTACCCAACAGTCCACTTAGGGTATCCTATGAAGACACATTTCTCCGATTTAGGTTCGAGCTTATCAGGTTGAAGTTTCTTCACATAAGCATCGCAACCCCAAACTTTAAGAAACGACAACTTTGGTTTCTTGCCAAACCATAGTTCAAAAGGCGTCGTCTCAACGGATTTTGATGGTGTCCTATTTAGAGTGAATGCAGCCGTCTCTAAAGCATAACCCCAAAACGATAGCAGTAAATCAGTAAGAGACATCATGGATCACACCATATCTAGTAAAGTACGATTACGACGTTCGGACACACCATTACGTTGTGGTGTTCCGGGTGGCATGAGTTGCGAAACTATTCCGCATTGTTTCAAATGTAGGTCAAACTCGTAACTCAAATATTCTCCTCCACGATCTGATCGTAGAAACTTTATTTTCTTGTTACGATGATTTTCAACTTCGCCCTGAAATTCTTTGAACTTTTCAAATGTTTCAGACTTATGTTTCATTAAGTAGATATACCCATATCTGCTCAAATCATCTGTGAAGGTGAGAAAATAACGATATCCGCCACGAGCCTCAATATTCATCGGACCACATACATCTGTATGTATGATTTCCAATAAATTAGTTGCTCTCTCCATAGTTCCGGAGAACGGTGTTTTAGTCATCTTGCCCATGAGACACGGTTCGCAAGTACCAAGTGATTCCAAAAGTCCATCATTATGGAGTTTCTTCATGCGCTTTACACCGATATGACCTAAACGGCAGTGCCACAGATAAGTTGCACTATCATTATCAACTCTGCATCTTTTGGCTTCAACATTATGAATATGTGTGTCACTACTACCGAGATTCATTAAAAATAGACCACTCTTCAAGGGTGCATGACCATAAAAGATATTACTCATATAAATAGAACAACCATTATTCTCTGATTTAAATGAATAACCGTCTCGCGTCAAACAAGATCCAGATATAATGTTCATGCTCAACGCTGGCACCAAATAACAATTATATAGGTCTAATACTAATCCCGAAGGTAGATGTAGAGGTAGCGTGCCGACGGCGATCACATCGACTTTGAAACCGTTTCCCACGCGCATCGTCACCTCGTCCTTGGCCATTGTTCGCTTAATCCGTAGTCCCTGTTTCGAGTTGCAAATATTAGCAACAGAACCAGTATCAAATACCCAGGTGCTACTGCGAGCATTAGTAAGGTACACATCAATAACATGTATATCACATATACCTTTGTTAACCTTGTCATCCTTCTTATCCGCCAAATACTTGGGGCAGTTCCGCTTCTAGTGACCAGTCTGCTTGCAGTAGAAGCACTTAGTTTCAGGCTTAGGTCCAGACTTGGGTTTCTTCTCCTGAACAGCAACTTGCTTGCTGTTCTTCTTGAAGTTCCCCTTCTTCTTCCCTTTGCCCTTTTTCTTGAAACTAGTGGTCTTATTGACCATCAACACTTGATGCTCCTTTTGATTTCTACCTCCGCTGCTTTTAGCATTGCGAAGAGCTCGGGAATTGTCTTATTCATCCCTTGCATGTTATAGTTCATCACGAAGCTCTTGTAGCTTGGTGGCAGTGATTGAAGAATTCTGTCAATGACGCTATCATCCGGAAGATTAACTCCCAGTTGAATCAAGTGATTGTTATACCCAGACATTTTGAGTATATGCTCACTGACAGAACTATTCTCTTCCATCTTGTAGCTGTAGAACTTATTGGAGACTTCATATCTCTCAATCCGGGCATTTGCTTGAAATATTAACTTCAACTCCTGGAACATCTCATATGCTCCATGACGTTCAAAACATCGTTGAAGACCCGGTTCTAAGCCGTAAAGCATGGCACACTGAACTATCGAGTAGTCATGAGCTTTGCTCTGCCAGACGTTCATAACCTCTGGTGTTGCTCTTGCAGCAGGCCTGGCACCCAGCGGTGCTTCCAGGACGTAATTCTTCTGTGCAGCAATGAGGATAATCCTCAAGTTACGGACCCAGTCCGTGTAATTGCTACCATCATCTTTCAACTTTGCTTTCTCAAGGAACACATTAAAATTCAATGGAACAACAGCACGGGCCATCTATCTACAATTAACATAGACAAGCAAGATAGTATCAGGTACTAAGTTCATGATAAATTTAAGTTCTATTAATCATATTACTTAAGAACTCCCACTTAGATAGACATCCCTCTAATCATCTAAGTGATTACGTGATCCAAATCAACTAAACCATAACCGATCATCACGTGAAATGGAGTAGTTTTCAATGGTGAACATCACTATGTTGATCATATCTACTATATGATTCACGCTCGACCTTTCGGTCTCAGTGTTCCGAGGCCATATCTGCATATGCTAGGCTCATCAAGTTTAACCTGAGTATTCTGCGTGTGCAAAACTGGCTTGCACCCGTTGTAGATGGACGTAGAGCTTATCACACCCGATCATCACGTGGTGTCTGGGCACGACGAACTTTGGCAACGGTGCATACTCAGGGAGAACACTTTTATCTTGAAATTTAGTGAGAGATCATCTTATAATGCTACCGTCAATCAAAGCAAGATAAGATGCATAAAAGATAAACATCACATGCAATCAATATAAGTGATATGATATGGCCATCATCATCTTGTGCTTGTGATCTCCATCTCCGAAGCACCGTCATGATCACCATCGTCACCGGCGCGACACCTTGATCTCCATCGTAGCATCATTGTCGTCTCGCCAACTATTGCTTCTACGACTATCGCTACCGCTTAGTGATAAAGTAAAACAATTACATGGCGATTGCATTGCATACAATAAAGCGACAACCATATGGCTCCTGCCAGTTGCCGATAACTCGGTTACAAAACATGATCATCTCATACAATAAAATTCAGCATCATGTCTTGACCATATCACATCACAACATGCCCTGCAAAAACAAGTTAGACGTCCTCTACTTTGTTGTTGCAAGTTTTACGTGGCTGCTACGGGCTTAGCAAGAACCGTTCTTACCTACGCATCAAAACCACAACGATAGTTTGTCAAGTTGGTGTTGTTTTAACCTTCGCAAGGACCGGGCGTAGCCACACTCGGTTCAACTAAAGTGAGAGAGACAGACACCCGCCAGTCACCTTTAAGCAACAAGTGCTTGCAACGGTGAAACCAGTCTCGCCTAAGCGTACGCGTAATGTCGGTCCGGGCCGCTTCATCTCACAATACCGCCGAACCAAAATATGACATGCTGGTAAGCAGTATGACTTATATCGCCCACAACTCACTTGTGTTCTACTCGTGCATATACCATCAACGCATAAAACCAGGCTCGGATGCCACTGTTGGGGAACGTAGTAATTTCAAAAAAATTCCTACGCACACGCAAGATCATGGTGATGCATAGCAACGAGAGGGGAGAGTGTTGTCCACGTACCCTCGTAGACCAAAAGCGGAAGCGTTAACACAACGCGGTTGATGTAGTCATACGTCTTCACGATCCGACCGATCAAGTACCGAGCGCACGGCACCTCCGAGTTCAGCACACGTTCAGCTCGATGACGTCCCTCAAACTCCGATCCAGCCGAGTGTTGAGGGAGATTTTCGTCAGCACGACGGCGTGGTGACAATGATGATGTTCTACCGACGCAGGGCTTCGCCTAAGCACCGCTACGATATATCGAGGTGTAATATGGTGGAGGGGGGCACCGCACACGGCTAAGAGATCAATGATCAATTATGTGTATAGAGGTGCCCCCCTGCCCCCGTATATAAAGGAGCAAGGGGGGTTCGGCCGGCCAAAGGGGAGAGGCGCGCCAGGAGGAGTCCTACTCCTACCGGGAGTAGGACTCCCCCCTTTTCCATGTTGGACTAGGAGAGAGAGGGGGAAGAGGTGGAGGGGAGGAAGGAAAGGGGGGCGGCGCCCCCCTCTCCTTGTCCTATTTGGACTGGGGGGGAGGGGCGTGCGGCCCTGCCCTGGCCTCCTCTCCTCTCTTCCACCTAGGCCCACTAAGGCCCATTAAGTTACCGGGGGGTTCCGGTAACCTCCCGGTACTCCGGAAAAATTTCGATTTCACCCGGAACACTTCCGATATCCAAACATAGGCTTCCAATATATCAATCTTTATGTCTCGACCATTTCGAGACTCCTTGTTATGTCCGTGATCACATCCGGGACTCCGAACAACCTTCAGTACATCAAAACATAAAAACTCATAATATAACTGTCATCGTAACGTTAAGCGTGCGGACCCTACGGGTTCGAGAACTATGTAGACATGACCGAGACACCTCTCCGGTCAATAACCAATAGCGGAACCTGGATGCTCATATTGGCTCCCACATATTCTATGAAGATCTTTATCGGTCAAACCGCATAACAACATACGTTGTTCCCTTTGTCATCGGTATGTTACTTGCCCGAGATTCGATCGTCAGTATCTCGATACCTAGTTCAATCTCGTTACCGGCAAGTCTCTTTACTCGTTCCGTAATACATCATCCCGCAACTAACTCATTAGTTACAATGCTTGCAAGGCTTATAGTGAAGTGTATTACTGAGTGGGCCCAGAGATAGCTCTCCGACAATAGGAGTGACAAATCCTAATCTCGAAATACGCCAACCCAACAAGTACCTTTGGAGACACTTGTAGAGCACCTTTATAATCACCCAGTTACGTTGTGACGTTTGGTAGCACAAAAAGTGTTCCTCCGGTAAACGGGAGTTGCATAATCTCATAGTCATAGGAACATGTATAAGTCATGAAGAAAGCAATAGCAACATACTAAACGATCGAGTGCTAAGCTAACGGAGTGGGTCAAGTCAATCACATCATTCTCCTAATGATGTGATCCCGTTAATCAAATGACAACTCATGTCTATGGCTAGGAAACATAACCATCTTTGATCAACGAGCTAGTCAAGTAGAGGCATACTAGTGACACTCTGTTTGTCTATGTATTCACACAAGTATTATGTTTCCGGTTAATACAATTCTAGCATGAATAATAAACATTTATCATGATATAAGGAAATAAATAATAACTTTATTATTGCCTCTAGGGCATATTTCCTTCATAAACCCCATCTTGTTATCCTCGATGGCAACAATACAATACGTGCTTTGCTGCCCCTACTGTCACTGGGAAAGGACACCGCAAGATTGAACCCAAAGCTAAGCACTTCTCCCATTGCAAGAAAGATCAATCTAGTAGGCCAAACCAAACTGATAATTCGAAGAGACTTGCAAAGATAACCAATCATACATAAAAGAATTCAGAGAAGATTCAAATATTTTTCATAGATAAACTTGATCATAAACCCACAATTCATCGATCTCAACAAACACACCGCAAAAGAAGATTACATCGAATAGATCTCCACAAGAGAGGGGGAGAACATTGTATTGAGATCCAAAAAGAAAGAAGCCATCTAGCTAATAACTATGGACCCGAAGGTCTGAGGTAAACTAATCACACATCATCAGAGAGGCTATGGTGTTGATGTAGAAGCCCTCCGTGATCGATGCCCCCTCCGGCGGAGCTCCGAAAAGGCCCCAAGATGGGATCTCACGGGTACAGAAGGTTGCGGCGGTGGAATTAGGTTTTTGGCTCAGTATCTGGTAGTTTGGGGGTGCGTAGGTATATATAGGAGGAAGAAGTACGTCGGTGGAGCAACGTGGGACGCACGAGGGTGGAGAGCGCGCCCAGGGGGGTAGGCGCGCCCCCTACCTCGTGCCCTCCTGGTTGCTTTCTTTATGTCGGGTCCAAGTCCTCTGGATCACGTTTGTTCCAAAAATCACGGTCCCGAAGGTTTCATTCCATTTGGACTCCGTTTGATATTCTTTTTCTGCGAAATTCTGAAATAGGCAAAAAACAGCAATTCTGGGTTGGGCCTCCGGTTAATAGGTTAGTTCCAAAAATAATATAGAAGTGTATAATAAACCCCATTAATGTCCAAAACAGAATATAATATTGCATGGAGCAATCAAAAATTATAGATACGTTGGATACGTATCAATCCCCAGAACTGCAGTCAGATTCTTCTTCAGATGAGGAAACAGCCTTTGCCTTCAAAGCGCGAGTACGGCCATAGCTGGGACCATAGATATCTCTTTTCTCAGATAACTGGAACTCATGTGTGTTGAGCCTCTCAAGTATGTCAGATGGATCGAGAGTCTTGAAGTCAGGGCGTTCTTGAATCATCAGGGCAAGGGTGTCAAACGAGCTATCAAGTGATCTCGGGAGTGTCTTGATGATTTCATGCTTGGTGATCTCAGTAGCACCGAGAGCATGAAGCTCATTTGTGATATCGGTGAGGCGGTCAAATGTGAGCTGGACATTCTCATTGTCATTTCTCTTGAAGCGGTTGAAGAGGTTGCGAAGAACACTGATCCTTGAGTCTCTCTGGGTTGAGATGCCTTCATTGACCTTGGAGAGCCAGTCCTAGACGAGCTTCACAATTTCCAGAGCATTCACACGACCATACTGTCCTTTGGTCAGATGACCACAGATGTTGTTCTTGGAAGTAGAATCCAGTTGAATGAACCTCTTGACATCAGCAGGGGTGACCACTTCACCGGACTTGGGAACGCCATTCTTGACGACATACCAGAGGTCGACATCAATGGCTTCAAGATGCATACGCATCTTATTCTTCCAGTAGGGGTAATCAGTGCCATCGAAGACAGGGCACGCAGCGGAGACTTTGATTATCCCTGCAGTTGACATAGCTAAAACTCCAGGTGGTTAAACTGAATCACACAGAACAAGGGAGCACCTTGCTCTGATACCAATTGAAAGTGCTAGTTATCGACTAGAGGGGGGTGAATAGGCATTTTTTATGAAAGTCTTCAAAACACGGGGGCTTTGAAGCAAACAATAGAAATGAACCTATTGATATGCAGCGGAAAGTAGACTACCCTAGACAAGCCATAGTCAAGTAAGCAATGAAGTGAAAGCACGGAGACTATTAGCAGCTAGGTAGTATGGATCAGGATGGAAGATAGTATGAAGCCAAACAACAACAGTCTTCACACACCGAAGTCAATCAATTCATGCAGGCAGGCAATGACTTCATGAAGACAAACTATAAGTAAAGAGAGGGAGGAGATAGAACCAGTTGCTTGGTGAGGACAAGGATTTGTTGGACCAGTTCTAGTTGATGTGACAACTGTACGTCTGGTTAGGGAGGGTGAGATTCAACTCAGAAGACCGCATCTTCATCTTATTCCCCTTGAGCTAAGGACACTTAGTCCTCGCCCAATCACTCTGGTAAGTCTTCAAGGTAGACTTCCAAACCTTCACAGACTTCGTTCACCGGCAATCCACAATGACTCTTTGATGCTCAGAACGCGACGCCTAACCGGCTGGAGGATACACAGTCCTCAAGTGTAATAAGTCTTCAGATCACGCGGACAGAAAGACTTCAGTGATGCCTAACACTCTTTGGCTCTGGGTGCTTTGGCTTTGTCCTCGCAAGGATCTCTCTCTCAAATGCTTCGGAGGTGGGTTGCTCTCAAACTACAAAAGCCGTGCACTAACTCTGAGTAGCCACCAATTTATGGTGTAGGGGGTGGGCTATTTATAGCCAGGAGGCACCCGACCTGATTTGTCCGAAATGACCCTGGGTCACTAAGGAACTTACATGTGTCCAATGGTCAGATTTCAAACACACGTGACTGCTTGACTTGGGCTACAAGTAAAGCTGACTCATCCAGCTCTGGATAAGATTTGCTCTCATTGTCTTCGCTCGAAGACATAGGATTTGGTTGAGCATCACTTCAGTCACTCTGACTTTGTTCACTTGGACCCCACTTAACAGTACGGTGGTTCCTATGACTCAACAAAGAAGAAAAGGAAGCTACAAAACAACTATGTCTTCGCACTCCATAGTCTTCACGTGAATGTCTTCTCTAGTCATAATCTTCGTTGTGAATATCTTCCCAGACCATCATTTTCTTCAGTGTCTTCACACATTTTTAGGGGTCATCTCCGGTAGCTAAACCAAATCAATGTGGGACTACTACCGGTGTTATCCTGCAATTCTCACAAACACATTAGTCCCTCAACCAAGTTTGTCATCAATACTCCAAAACGAACTAGGGGTGGCACTAGATGCACTTACAGTCCCGACCATTTTGTCCCGGTTCCAGAACCGGGACTAAAGTCCCTCTGGAACCGGGACAAATGGGTCGTTTTCTACTAGTGTTCCCCGCTCACAAATGAGTTCTTTGATCTCACGTGAGGACCATGCATGCATGTAACTTCTTAGATTGTGGAAAGTGGAGGGGTCAACGCAAGATGACTTTGATTTGGTGGTACTTCTCGAGTATCCGGTCTCAAGCTCTAGGGTGAAAACCCTAGGTCTGACCCTAGTTGGTCATACCTGGCAATGGCAGTGTTTTGACGTCATTACCTTCTTGTAGGCATGGTTTGGAGTTTGCTCAGACTTCATCTTCAGGGTTAAAACCCATGATCTGCCCTTCGGGTTGGATCCCGCGACGACGAAGCTTGATCCCAGGAGCCCTCGGGCATACGGGCGATCGAACACAGAGGATCACTCACTCACACACACATAGCAAGCAACACCCAAGGAGAGGGAGCAGCCTAAGCCTCGGCCTGCCTTCCTTGCTCCTCCATACAGCTCTAGGAGCAACTCTGTACTGATACACATCAACTACACTCGGCAGGACTAGGGGTGTTATCTCTCCGGAGAGCCTCGAACCTGGGTATGTCTTGCGTCCCGCGCTCGCTCATCACGACCTCGCCTCTGGAGCCCACCAGTGCCCTCGATCCTCCTCCTATCTTTAGCCATCCCTTGGTATCTGTCGTGCGCCCACCACGACACAAAATAGTATGTGTACATGCAGCTCCGGAGCAATAGAGAAATTGTTAGGTGGACAAGAACAGAACACAAAATATTACCCTCAATCGTCAAGTCCTATAAGATAATTGTTGATGTGGAGAGCAGGGACAAAGTTAGGATTTTACATTGAGGGGGCAAGTAAGACTGGCTTGGTATTATGAGTTTAATGAGGGTTCTAGAAGTGCTAAAATATCATGAACATGGTGTTCTAATGAGTGGTGACAAAAAAATGAGTAGTAATATGAAGGAAATTTGAACCTTGGGCATGGGTTAGCCCCTGCTCACCCCCCATGCCCCCCGTCCCTGGTGGAGAGAACGAGAGAGACAATGAGAGATGGAACTTACGAGTAATACAATAAGAGTCGAGAAACCCAACCTACTCTATGAGTTAGTTTGTCCGTTTGACTCAAGATGATAGTGGACAAACAGTCAACAATCGATTCTAACGTTATGATGTTCAAGCTGGTTTTTTATTTTGAGGGTGTGTTTGGTTGGAGGAATACCACGGATGGTTTGGGGTTATCCTTGTTTTTTTGGCTCATCGGGTTGTTTGGTGAACACTTGTCTCGCATAGACTCAACAGTTTTATTCAAAAAAAGGAAAAGAGATAGACTCATTTTTTTGAAAATGCACGTCACTTCATTAAGAGAGAAAGGTAATTTGATTACAAGAGGGTTGGAATAGAGTTCTGAAGCCCCTAACGACACAAAACCACATCCACATATACGAAATGAACATGTTGACTATTCCCTATCACCCGGAGTTCTAAGGAAGAAGAAGAAGATAGAAGGTCGGTCTATGTAAAAGTTACCCCTGCCTCGTCCAGACAGCCAACACGGGACGCGATCATGTTCCAAGTTTTATGGTCCTCCCCGTCCGACCTTCCTCTCCTCGCCGCTACCAAATGCTGCCGTCGGGCAAAGCCTGAGCAGCCCATGCATGGTGGCGGCGGTCCTGTAGGTGGTTCCATGACGGTCATCGATCCTCAGCAGTGACTCGAAGAGAATAGTAGTAGCGACAAGAAAAGCACCGACATGGCAATGATCCGGGAGCAGCATCAACGCTCAGCATCGGTCCTGCAAATCGCGCATTAGTGGCATGAAATGCAGCAGCATGGCAACAATCGGGGATCACCGGTAGAGACGCATTGCACTTAGTTGTGGTTGTATGTATCGCGCGTCAGCAACATCAAGGCACCTTTTGTTTTGTGCTCATGGAGTAGTTGTGGCTAAGCGGCTCCCGGGGGCAGTACACAGTCATGGCTTGCTGGTGGCCACTGGTTGCGGGCGGCATGAAGTCCGGAAGGCCATGCTCGCGCCACTGCGGTGGCTGGCGGTAGACGGTCCCCACATCCAGCTCGTGGGTTGCTCCTCTTGTGTGATGTCATAGTGGTGCGGTTTGGTCTCAGAGACAACGTGCATAGCCATGGTGGGTGGCAGGTGTGGCCTCTCGACTGTCGTCATTGCCCTCCTCCACCCAGTCGTTCGGCGCGACTCCAAGTTGCTCAACATTGGATCTTAGCGGTACGACAACACATCTAGCGACAAGATAGAGCGGCAGGTCCGGACAACTGCGAGTTAATTGCAAGAAACCACCACATTTGGGGCATCATTTGCAGAAAACCACGAGGTCACTATTGCAAAAGCCACCGCGTTTTTGGTAAACTTTTTGTAGAAAGCACTGATCGCGTGCTTTGCCGCGTTTGATCGCGTTTCCGACAGGTGGGGCCCGCTAGTCAGGTGCTAACTTGGGAAAAAAAGGCCATGTGTGAGTGTTAACCAAGTCTTCTACCTTCTCCTCTCTTCCACTCTCACACACATTACAACAACCACGTTGTGTGCGTGAACTGGGAGGGGCAGGGCCCGACGTCGTCGGCTGGGACGGGGAGAGCGGAGCCGTCGGCCGGCGAGCAGTCGCCGCTCGTGTGCGTGGTGCAGGAGGACCCTCCTCCCGCGAGCACGCACCCCGGCAAAGAGAATGACTGCCTAACAGCTCCGGTGAGGCGGCCACCCTTCTCCAGCGCGAGCACGCGAGCCGGCGAGGCGGCCACCCTTCTTCCGCGCGAGCACGCGCCCCGGCGAGGCGTTCTCCCTCCTCCCGCGCGAGCATGCGCCCCTGGCTTCCGGCAAGGCGATGTCCCTGACCTCGCGCGCGAGCGCGCCCTTCAGCGCCCGCCATGGCTGCCCCTTGGCTACCTGCAACGGCCGCCGTCGGCCATCAGCGTCGCGGGGAGGGGGGGCAGGACGACGCCGCAGTCGCCGGTCTGGCAGCCCTGCGACCGGTAGGAGGAGGGCAGTAGGGGGACTCGCTGTAGGAGGAGCGTCGGACGCCACGGCGGCCAGTCTAGCAGTTCCCATGACCGGTAGGAGGAGCGGACGCGAGAACGAGCCCTCCCGGCGAGGTGCGGTGCGGCAGGTCGGCGCACGCGAGGGCGAGCCCTCTTGGCGAGGCGGCGGCGACCAGTGTGCGCAGCGGTTGGGTGGTGTCGTCGTCAGCAGTAGCAGGTGGAGCTGGTGCTGCTCGTGGTTCGGCTGGCGCAGAAGAGGCGCAGTGGAGCTGCTGCTGCTGCTCGGCGAGGAGTTCTTCGTGGTGTCCGAGGCCAGAGAGCACGCCCGGATATCCGTCGGCAGAATGAGAGAGAGAGGAGGAGGAGCACAACGAGTTGATGCCTGGGGGAGGGGGTTGATTCCTTTCTTTTTTAAGATCTAGGGGGTTGTATGTCAATTTGTTGCCAAATCAGCATCTTACAACCCGAGCCTACTTGTCAGAAAGTGATCAAACGGTCCAAATACTCCGATCAGTGATTTTGCAAAAGGATTACTAGAAGCGCGGTGATTTTTCCTTTTGCAAAAAATAGTGACCTCGTCGTTTTCTGCAAACGATGCCCCAAATGTGGTGGTTTTATGCAATTAACTCGGACAACTGCCATCTACATCCCCATGAAGCACTCTTCCACTCGAAAATGCATGTGTTATGTGGTCTTGGGTTGCTGGCAAGGGTGGCGACACGTGGTAGTGTTTTCTCTACCATCGGCTACCACTAGCGAGATCGATCCAGCGCTGCCAGGTCATCCTAAACTAGGATTATGGCAATGCCAGTGACATTCCCCGCTCACAAATGATTTCTTTGATCACACGTGAGGACCGTGCATGCATGTAACTGCTAAGATTGTGGAAAGTGGAGGGGTCAACGCAAGATGACTTCGATTTGGTGGTACTTCTCGAGTACATGGTCTCAAGCTCTGGGGTAAAAGCCCTAGGTCTGACCCTAGTTGGTCACACCTGGCAATGACAGTGTTTTGACGTCATTACCTTCTTGTATGCATGGTTTGGAGTTTGCTCAGACTTGATCTTCAGGGTTAAAACCCATGATCTGCCCTTCGGGTTGGATCCTGCGACAGCGGAGCTTGAGCAGCATTGCTACCGAAGAACCTTTCTCGTCGTCCTTGATGTCAAGAGACCATAGATGATGTGGATGGTCATTTCACTAGTTCACCGATCGTTTTTTGATCGCTTGAGAGTTTTCTTTCCTTTTATTCATCTGCCTAGGCATGGCTTCGGTCTTCGATATGTGTTGTGTGTGTGTGTGTGTGTGCGTGTGTGTGAATTGATGTTGATTCTGTGCATTCTAGTCATGCAAAAGTTGGATGTGTACTCATTCCCCTTAATACTTTATTTTAAATCTATAAAGCCCACCCTTTATCGACAAAAAATCATCTACACAGTTCTGCCGGCCGACTCAATCACTTCATGTAGAGTCATCACAATCCAATGTGTTTCTTATCCCTCCAACAAAAAAGAAATTGTACTCATCCAGAGAAACACTTGTCCCTTGCACCAAGCTCATCCCACTTAGTCAAAGAAGGAATTTGTATGTTCCATCCATAAAAAATAGTAGATCACTGGATGGCCACCCCGACCTACCAATCCCTTGCTCTCTGACCAAAACGGACCCTAGAAATGCTCCTCAGAAACAACAAGCACGTACGTACAACCAAAACAAACGACACACAAGGATCGACAGTCAACAGACAAATTGTTGCAGCGAGCTAACCCAGATGTTGTCGTTGAATTTTCATAATGGCAAGTTTGTGGTCAGAGAAGTGCAGCTGCTGCCGCAGCATTTTGGTAGTACGTTGATGAGAGCAGAGTTTCTGCTGGATGGGCGTTGGAACTCTGTTGCGAAAGCTGGTCTTCGACAGTGGGCCCGTTCTGCTACATATGCACGACTAGTAGTCTGATGATGTACTCCATGGCTTTTCTTGAGGGGGCATGCGCATGTGCAGCATTTTGGTGTGCCAAACCTCCGGCGATTGCGGTGCGGTCGGATCCACAAGTCGTTATTTGCTTCCGGCAATCAGCACTGAATTTCTTTTGACTAGAGTGTGGAGTACTTTGAAAGTTCTAACCCGTAAAGCACCAGAACAGAACAGCAAGCATCTACTAAGAAATAGAGTTAATAAACGGTACAACTGTGAACAAGGCACACTCAAATCAAAAGGTTAAGGCTCAAGCTAATTAACTAAGTGGACGTATGATTGGTGCCCAAAGGGTATTACACTCCCCTTTGACTAAACGTAATACTGTTAGGCGCAGGAGTAGTACTAGGAATAAGACTTCTCCTAATTCTTCAGTAAAAAGTGAAGAAGGTAAGAGTAATATGCGGTACTATACGGTCAGGGGATAGATCTTTTTCACATACGGACCTACTCTACGTACAGGGCCATGCTATAGAATTTGCTGATGCACGTATGTATATGCTACCTTGAGGAGAGGAATTCAGGTTGAATTGTCCATGCTTGATATAGATATATAAATGTTTTGACCATGACCACCATGCATGCCTCCAGTTTCTAAGGATGAGCATGGGCCAAATAGTACCGCCGGAGACCCGGTCAGACGTCTGTATGTCCCCGAAACTTGAAAAAACCATTATGAGAAAAATCAGCAGGCAAGATAGTCGGATCATCATCTCGTTCATGATCATGTACCGGCAGGCAGTAGGTAGGCTAACCTTGACATTTGTTGGATACGGAAACAGTGATGCAAAAAATAATTAAGAAAATCATAAGCGTGTTAATGTACTCTTCCTGTGCCAAAGTGTCGCCTTAAAGTCCATGCGAGTGTTACATTAGCACGCTGATGATTTTCTTGATTAAATTTGACCCAGAGAACTATGTAGAGTAGTAAGCTAGCAAACACCGTCCGTAGCACAGGAAAGAAACATGAGGAGACGGAGACATGCTTGCACATGTATGCAAGCATGATTGCCATGACTCTTACTTAACCGTGTCGATGGCACAGTGTCGGCATGCAGCTTTTTCTATCAAAACTGTTCATTTTTCACGAGCTACGTTACATATGCATCTGGTGTGAAACGCGTTATTCCAAAGCGCCGCGCTCGTTTAGATCAACCCTCAAAGTCCACCGGAGTTGGTGAAGACGATGGGGGCATGATGATGCAATCTAATAATATATGATGGCACATGGCAGACTAGTAGTTAGTATAATCATGGCCTCCGGCGTGAGATAGCTTTTTCTTCCTATAAATACCGGCCGCCCCGAGTTCCTCCACCACAGTGGCGGCGCCACGGTAGGGGCGAGCATGGTCGGCCGCCCCGGGTAGCCGAAAATACGTATACAAAAAATACGGTTCATTCTTTCAGTACATCGGCCAATATGTGGGAATTTGCACGGGAGGCACAAAAGCCCAGTCCACGGCCTAAAACCAGTTAGCACGGCCACACGACACCCAATCCTTCGACCGCGTCGTACTCGTACAGGAACACCAGAAAATCCCCAATCGAGCGGAGCAGCAGCGAGAGTAACCTAGCCGTCGCCGGCTCGCCGCCACAAAGCTCCGCCTCGCCGGGCCGCCGCCTCGTCGGTCGCCGCCACAAAGCTCCGCCTCGCCGGGCCGCCGCCTCGTCGCCGAAGAGCTCTGCCTCGCCGGGCCACCGGCCGCGGGCACCTATGGGCGAACGGAAAGAAGCAACGGTGCCGAGCGTGGCCTGTGTGGGAGGAGGCAGCGGCGGCCGTGGATCGAGATCGAGCTCATGCAAACGCGCATCTGCTGTTTGCAAAATCAGCAAGCGCAGCCAGCAGGTAAATAGTGCAATCCATTCTTTGCTACTGAATCTCAAGCTTCTGTTCCTTCAATTTCTAGCCAATTTTTGAACAGGGTCAGTACTTGACATGGTGATTTTGTAATGTAGGGGATCTTTAAGAAGATGAAGCGAATTGCTGCTTATTTTGGAACTCCATCTAATGAATTTCAAGCTCCTGTTCATGTTCCTGAACCTGATGCGAACATTTTATCCACTAAAGCCTCAGATGCAAACATTGTAGAAGATCTAGTTCCTGAACCTGAAGTGTATAATGAGGGCTCTCATGATAACACTTTGCAAACTTCTATTCTAGGATTTAGTTGCTTCGTTTTGTATTAAAAGGGAGATACCAGTGCCTAGTATGGATGAGAATATACCAGCAAGGGGTTACCCAAGGAGTTCCCGCAAAATGGTTAGTTGCTTCCATCACTACAAAGTTGAAATATTCAATGAGGTTCTTGACAGAAACATAGCTGAGATGAATCACCGGTTTAGTGAAACTTCAACAAGGTTATTGATATGCATTGCTAGTCTAGATCCAAGAGACTCATTTGGCAGATTTAATCATGAGAACCTACTTGAGCTTGCATCTATGTACTCAGTCGAGTTCGATCCAGAAGAACAATATCATTTGGATGGTCAACTCAAGATATACATTGATATGATGAAAAGGTCTGATGTTTTTTGCAGTTGTGGCAGTCTCGCTAATCTTGCTCTCAAGTTGGTTGAAACTAAGGAACATTTACACTTTCCTTTGGTTTACCGGCTCATCACACTTACTTTGACTTTGCCAGTAGCGGCGGCATCTGTTGAAAGAGTTTTCTCAGCCATGAATATCATTAAAACAGATTTGAGAAATAAGATATCTGATGATTGGTTGAATGATATGATGATATGCTATGTAGAGAGAGATATATTTGCTGGAACTGATGACAAGAAGATCATAGAACATTTTCACAGCTTGAGAGACCGTAGAGGCCATCTACCCAACCCTCCCCGTATACTTACGACTTAGGGTAAATACTTTTGTTATCTGTTTCAAACTATTTGTCTACTTATTCCAATACATGTATTGATATCAGCTTGTTCACCTGTTGTAGGTATCTTTTAGTCATGGAGTTGGACATTTTGGGCCATGGAATGAATTATTCAAGCAGCGGGAGTCCAAGTTAGTAGTTATGTGTGACGTTTATGTTATATTTTGTGATTTTAGGTGGTTACAACCTAGTTCTCGAGAATCTTGAAATGTTCTGAATCATTGGTCATGTAAATTCTCGAGTGCATCTAGCTTCATATTTGAATTTTATGAGATTTGGTTCAACGGACTTGCATTCGTCGATCAATTTTTTATACCTTCAATGTTTCGCCCCGGCTAAGTTCAATTCCTGGATCCGCCACTGCTCCACCACATCTAGCAAACAAGCTCTCTCAAGGCACTATCTAGCTGACTAGAATAGACCGATCATGGCAGCGCGCGCCATTGCTGTCCTCTCGCTCTTCCTCGCGCTGGTTGCCATCGCCAGCGGAGGAGCGTCGGCGCAGCTGGGTCGTCGGGATTCTACTCCCGCTCGTGCCCGGGCATGCTCAAAGCCGTGCGCTCGGCGCTGCACCCGGCCATCGCCAGGGAGCGGCGCGTGGGCGCCTCCATCGTCCGCCTCTTCTTCCACGACTGCTTCGTCCAGGGCTGCGACGCCTCGCTGCTGCTGGACGACGCGCCGGGCCTGCGCGGCGAGAAGAACGCCACGCCCAACAAGAACTCCGCCAGGGGGTTCGAGGTCATCGACGCCGTCAAGGCGGCCGTCGAGGGGTGTTGTCCCGGCGTCGTCTCTTGCGCCGACATCCTGGCCATCGCGGCCGAGGAGAGCGTCGCTTTCGTAAGTATCCATACATTCATAGTCATGCTTAGGTAGCTACTACTGTACTACGTACCCTTCAACAAAGTCGAACACTACTGTGACATGCTGTAGCTGGGTGGGCCGAGCTGGGAGGTGAAGATGGGGCGGAGGGACTCGACGACGGCGAGCTTCAACGGCGCCGAGAACAACATCCCTCCCCCGACATCGGGGCTCGCGAACCTTACGTCCCTCTTCGCGGCGCAGGGGCTCTCCCAGAAAGACATGGTCGCACTCTCAGGTAGTACAATTTTGCGGTTGCACTCTAAACCAACATAATTTGTCATGGGCAAGTAGTACCTCGGTCCTAGTTTATTGGTCTTCATAGTATTTTGTGTCAAATTTTGACCATGAATTTAACTAATAAAATGTTAACGCATATGATAAAAAATTATACCATTGGATTCATATTTAAACATTGTTTTCAATGGTATAATTTTTTCCTAAAATCTAAAAAGTGCATACGCACTATTTGGACACATCGAGCGGCCGGCTCGCGGTCGCACGATCCGGCCATCACAACCGCTATCTGACAAGTTCCCGGCCCACCGACAGCCTCTCTCTGTCTTCCCCGCAGCACCCGCTTCTCTCTCTCACTCTCCCCACGGATCTGGATCAGACGGGGCACACCGGCCTCTCCCCTCAACGCCGACCACCAGGAGCCTCCCACTAATCGGCCACCACGCTCCACCGGCGGATCGAGGGAGGGGAGGACCACCCCCGCGTGGCTCTGCCCCGAGGTCGTCGTCGCACCACCACGACGGCGGTTGGCTTGGCCGCACCACCACCAGCCCACTCCACCATGGCGTCCTCTCCAACTGCCCCGCTCCTCCCTGCGCAACCAGATCCAGCCCCATCGCCGCCGTGCCCCGCCGTCGTCGACGGGATGCGGCCGTCGTCTCCTTCGTCTGCCCGAGGTTGGTTGAGATTCCTTCCCTTCCCGCTCCGACTGAGCCCACTCCCCCATCTGCTTGCTCTTTGATGATCTCCTCCACGTGCCTGGACACCGTGATGGCGGAGGTGGAGGATTCTCTGGTCACGGTGGCGTTTGATGGCTGTGTCACGCGATGGCGAAGATGGAGCAGCCTCCGGTGGTGGTGGTGTCTGATGTGGTCTTTCCGGTCATGATCTGTCAAGCGGAGGTGCAGCAGTGTCAGGTCCCAGCGCCGGCAGCGATTCTGGCCTGATTCAGGCAGAAGGGTCCCGTGGGAGAGCATTGACACCTTCTCGTCTGAAATTCGTTGACTGGACCATCATAGCCTAGCGATTCTGGGTGCCTGCATGTCAATACAGTGTAGTAGTATTTGCTAGTAGTTCTGGCACACGAGTCTAGTTTATATTTATATTTTTAATGTTTGTTTTCCTTTTTCTAATTGAGTGCTAGTCTGCTACTCAGTACATGACTAAAGCAAAATAGTCCAATTATATGTGTGTTCCATCGTCCTTGCAGAAACTGAATGATTGGGTGGTGAAATAAGTGTTTTGTTTAGTCAACTAACACTGTAACGTTTGTATGTTTTGATTTTTGGGCGGCGATTTGAGTTGGAATAGAAGAAGGGAAGTACATAAGAGTACCGAGAGGATAGTTCTAATGTTATTGCTCAACCCTCTCAAAATGTATTTGTGTGGTTTCTCTGTTTTCTAATAAGTTGCATGCATATAAATAACCAGTTGGCTATTTTGTTGTCATAGTTGCACAGAAACGTAAATGTAGTTGGATCATGCATATACAAATCTCAGTTGGCTAGCCAACTTATGAAGTTGCACAGTGAGAGCTAACCAGTTGCACAAACGATAGTATTCAGATGGATGCATTGTGTAAACCATGTTCAAGCAGTATATGTGTTCATTTGGTTGCACACTCATGTGTGCTCTGTTGTCACAAGGGTATGCATTCATACATGGGTTTGCAAATCAAAGCAATACATATCCTAGCTGGCTTAGTCACACTTATGCAGTTGTATAGGGAAGGGCTATATAGTTGCATGGTTGACAACTAGTTTAGTTTTGGCTTCAATGCCTAAATCATGACCATGCAGTGTGTATGCTGATTTTTTGGTTGCACACTCATGTGTGACCTGTTGGCCATACAGTGCATCAAGTTGCACACATTTTTGTTTTTTTTGTAGGTGTGCTTTGAAAAATCAACATTACTTGCTTACCTCATGGCATTTTTTTGATATCAATTGTTTTTGCTCATTTTTTCTCTTTAATACATTTGGTTGCTTCGACTAATTTGTTTGTTCGCTTTTCTTTTCACAGACCAAAAATGGTTGTAGAAGGATATGCGGCTCCTAGTGAAGGAGAGGTATGTTTGCTTTTTTCATCATTTTTCATTTATCCTTGTGGCAGTTTTGTTTTGCAATTATAATAACTATTTTGGGGGGGGGGGGGGGGGGGTGTTCCTGACCATGTTATGTGTTTTTTTTGTTCTATCCAGGGGCCTGTAAACAATTCTTCTCAGTGGAACTCGAAACAGCCCGCCAAGCGGCAGCCGCGTCGTGCTGATATCGATGGGGAGGCAGAGGATGACGAGGTAAGTATCGTGCAAGGTTTTCGACTCGACAAGTCATTCTGGGGTAGCGACTCTTGACGAGTCATGCCATGCCGATCTAGTCGAGGTGTCTGAGTCGACTTCTAGTTACGACTCATCGACTAGTCGTGACTATTCGTTCAACTCAAAAACAGGGGTACCGAGCAAGCAGTGAGGGTGCATTTCCCTTTTTTGCACATACACAAGTTACTTTTTCCATGCATCCTTTAGGTTGGTGACCCATTCCTCTTCGTGAAACGGCGGAAATGGAAGGCGACCACGCAGGTTGGAGTTGTAGCTGGAGTTGGCACATCGTCTGCAGCAGCTGCCGAGGTAACATAAAACGGCATTAGGATTTTTTTTCCTACACAAAGAAACCTGGGATATTATTTTTTACGCGGTTGCACAAGAACTAGCTAGGTGTTGGCATCCTGAAACTTTTATAGTTGTACAAAAATCAATTAAGAGTTGGTATTCTCAACTTTTCAAATAGTTGCACAACAGTATCACACGAGTTGGCATCCTCGACTTTCATAGTTGCACCAGAACCATTTGGGAGTTGGCAGTCTCAACTTTTTGAATAGTCACATAACAATATCACATGAGTTGGCATCCGCAACTATTTAAGTTGTACAAGAACCAATCAGGAGTTGGCATCATCAATTTTTTAATAGTTACGCAACAGTGCCACATGAGTTGGCATCTTCAACTTCTTTAGTTGCACAAGAATCATTCAGTAGTTGGCATCCTCATGTGTTCACATGCATATGATTTTCTAGGTTTGCAAATGCACTTGACTATAGTTGCACTACTTATTTGGAAGTTTATAATCTGTTAAATTCACTATTTTATCTATTTTCTTGTGTTTAGATAGGCTAAATTCATCATGTTCCTCGGTTCAAAATTCATTACATAGCTGCATAAACACGCAACATGATTTGCATGCAGGAGTACTTGCAGTTGCACAAAATAGATGATGTAGTTGCACAACAGCCAACATAAAGTTTAGTTTTGGAATTCTGCATACAGATTTTTAGCTAAAACCAAAATGAATCTGAAATTATCTGAGTTGGCATCTTTTACTTTTATATGAGTTGAAGATGCCAACTAATGAAATTCAAACCCCACAAGTGGATGGATATGGGAGTGTTGTCGGTTGCACATTTGTACCCGTTAAGTTGCACAAATACAAGCTAGTGCTGGTTCATTTTTTTCTCAAGCTTCTTTTTTTGCATCATGTGCAGGTTTTACAGGCTATGGGGGTGCATGAACTGATGTAGATTTTTGCACACAATTCTAAGCTACAAAGTGACATATACTACTGTGTGGAAAGATCAAAGGAAAAAAAACATATACTTCTTGTCTAGTTGGTAGTTATATTTTCATTGTACCTACAATGTGCTTTTTTTTTGCTACAGTGACACTGGTTCTTCTGCATTATGTGTGAAATAAGACTCTATATGTGCTCTCTTATACATATTTGCATATTTTCTGTGTTTTGTTGCACACATTGCTGCAAAAGTTGACTTGTCTTATGATCTAGTTGCACAATAATTAGTTAAAATTGCACAGGTACCGGATCTCCCCATTTTTTTATCCTTGTTTGTGTTGTCTTTTAAGTATGGAGAAGCTATTTTTCAAAGAGAAATTTGGTGTGGGGGTGAAAGGGAAAGTCAAGGAGTGAGGATCTGGACATGAGGAGAAAGGATCAACCTCTTTTTTCACCCTTGTTGGTGCTGCCTGGTACTTTCTATCTGTCCTCCCTCTTTTTCTTCTTTTTTCGCAGCAAATTGTTCCATAGCATTGTTATTTCACCTTGATTCATCTGCCATGGCAGCTCCGGTGATGGAGATCCAGAACTGGGAACCCCTTGTTTCGTGGAGAAGAAGCTAGGTGGGGGCAGGTAGGGGCATATGGGGAGAAGGTTGATGGCCAAGAGGGCGTGAGAGCTTCGAGTGCTTCAGGAGGGGAGGGAAGGGCATGTGATGGCCTGGGGACCGTGTCCTGTGTGTGGTTTGTTGGGTTGGCGTGGGTTTGTAGCTAGATTTCCTTTTCTGGGGCCAGGGGGACCGAATCTGTGACGCCCCCGATTTGACCATACACTAATCATGCACGCAAATGTGTACGATCAAGATCAGGGACTCACGGGAAGATATCACAACTCAACTCTACAACATAAATAAGTCATACAAGCATCATAATACAAGCCAGGGGCCTCGAGGGCTCGAATACAAGCGCTCGATCACAGACGAGTCAGCGGAAGCAACAATATCTGAGTACAGACATAAGTTAAACAAGTTTGCCTTAAGAAGGCTAGCACAAACTGGGATACAGATCGAACGAGGCGCAGGCCTCCTGCCTGGGATCCTCCTAACTACTCCTGGTCGTCGTCAGCGGCCTGCACGTAGTAGTAGGCACCTCCAGTGTCGTAGGAGTCGTCGTCGATGGTGGCGTCTGGCTCCTGGGCTCCAGCATCTGGTTGCGACAACCAGGTAGAAAGGAAAGGGGGAAAAAGAGGGAGAAAGGCAACCGTGAGTACTCATCCAAAGTACTCGCAAGCAAGGAGCTACACTACATATGCATGGGTATATGTGTAAAGGGCCATATCAGTGGACTGAACTGCAGAATGCCAGAATAAGAGGGGGATAGCTAATCCTGTCGAAGACTACGCTTCTGGCCATCTCCATCTTGCAGCATGTAGAAGAGAGTAGATTGAAGTCCTCCAAGTAGCATCGCATAGCATAATCCTACCCGGCGATCCCCTCCTCGTCGCCCTGTTAGAGAGCGATCACCGGGTTGTATCTGGCACTTGGAAGGGTGTGTTTTATTCAGTATCCAGTTCTAGTTGTCATAAGGTCAAGGTACAACTCCGGGTCGTCCTTTTACCGAGGGACACGGCTATTCGAATAGATAAACTTCCCTGCAGGGGTGCACCACATAACCCAACACGCTCGATCCCATTTGGCCGGACACACTTTTCTGGGTCATGCCCGGCCTCGGAAGATCAACACGTCGCAGCCCCACCTAAGCACAACAGAGAGGTCAGCACGCCGGTCTAACCCTATGCGCGCAGGGGTCTGGGCCCATCGCCCTATGCACACCTGCACGTTGCGTACGCGGCCGGAAGCAGACCTAGCCTAGTGGCGTTCCAGTCCAATCCGGCGCGCGCCACTCAGTCGCTGACGTCACGAAGGCTTCGGCTGATACCACGACGCCGGGATACCCATAACTACTCCCGCGTAGATGGTTAGTGCGTATAGACCAAATGGCCAGACTCAGATCAAATACCAAGAACTCGTTAAGCGTGTTATGTATCCGCGAACGCCGATCCAGGGCCAGGCCCACCTCTCTCCTAGGTGGTCTCAACCTGCCCTGTCGCTCCGCCACAAAGTAACAGTCGGGGGCCGTCAGGAACCCAGGCCCACCTCTACCGGGATGGAGCCACCTGTCCTTTCAGCCCCCTCATCAGAATCACTTGCGGGTACTCAACGAGCCGACCCGACTTTAGTCATCACATGTGTCACGTATATAAAGTATATAGTATATACCCGTGTTCACCTCCCGAAGTGATCACGGCCCAGTAGTATAGCATGGCAGACGGACAAGAGTGTAGGGCCACTGATGGAACACTAGCATCCTATACTAAGCAGTAGGATAGCAGGCAAGGGTAACAACTGTAGCAACAATGACAAGCTATGCATCAGGATAGGATTAACGGAAAGCAGTAACATGCTACACTACTCTAATGCAAGCAGTATAGAGAAGAATAGGCGATATCTGGTGATCAAGGGGTGGTGCTTGCCTGGTTGCTCTGGCAAGAAGGGTTCGTCGTTGATGTAGTCGATCACAGGGGTACCGGCAGCGGTCTCACGGTCTATCGGAAAGAAGTAACGGAGGGGGAACACAATAAATAACAGAGTAATCAAAGCATCACAAAGCGTAACATGGCAATACGCGGTGCTAAAGGTGATCTAACGCAGGGATAGGTAATACCGGCGAAGGGGGAAAACATCCGGGAAAGTATCCCCGGTGTTTGGTGTTTGCGGACAAATGAACCGGAGGGGAAAAGTTGCGTGTTCGCTATGCTAGGGATGTGTGGCGGACGAATGGGCTGCGTATTCGGATTCGTCTCGTCGTTCTGAGCAACTTCCAAATATAAATTATTTTAATCGGAGTTATGGTTTATTTTCTATGATTTTCCAAAGATTTAATAATATTCTGAATTTATTTATTTATTCGAATGTTGACAGAAATGCAATTATTACATAGTGATGGGCTAACCACAGTCAAGGACATGTGGGGGCCAGGGAGCTGGGTTGACCCAGTCAACATTGACTTGTCAAAATGTGAATAGTAAAAGTGGAACCCGCATGTCATAGGCTATACCTAAACAAATAAATAAATGCTAACCTAATTAATGGGGTCCACATGTCATCTGCTAGTACCTTAACCTAACTACTAATTAACCCAATACTGATTGAACGGGGGGTGGCCTCACATCAAGTGGATGTGTCCCATGGCCAACACAGCACGCACGGGGGCATAGCAAAAGTGGCCGTGGCCAAGCATCAGCAGCAGTTAGTCGATGAGCAGTAAGTAGCAGCAGTAAGCGGCATGAGCAGCGTCGCGTAGCAGAGCAAGAAGCATCGGCAGCCAGGAGCGGAGGCAAGCACGCGGGCGCGCGTGCACGCGCGGTGCGCGGCCAGGGGAAGGCGAGCGCGCGTGTGGGCGACGGCTGCGGTGGCCAGGCGCGGCCGGGCGGAACAGCAGGCAAGGCGAGCGGCGCGCGAGCAGCAACGACACAAGCAGCAACAGCAGATAGAACAGCGGCGGCGGCGCCTAGGAGCAGCGGCACGCAGCGGCCAGCAACCAGATTAGCAACGAAGCAGCAGCCAGTGCAAGGCATAGCAGCAGCGCAGAGCACACACGCACATACGTACGCGTACACGCGAGATCGGGTACGATGGTGAAGGCGGCCTACGGTGTCCAAAACGAAAGGGGGGAAGGGGGACCCGAGGGAGGAGCTCAACGTGAGTTCGTCGGCGTGCTCGGGGAGGGTTGGGGTGGACCGGAGCGACGGCATCGACTGCGAGTTGGTGGCGGCCAGTTGAAGAAGACGGTGATGGCGTCGGCTACGCAGCTCCTCTGCTCAAGATGGTCCCCTGAACGGATGAAGCCGAGCGTGGAGATCCTCCAGGACGTGTTCCCGAGCGACGACGACAATGGTGGCCGCGGCAAGAGGACGAGGCAGTGGTGACCGCGGAGCAAATCGAGCTCAAAATCGAGCGGAGGAGGAGGGGGCTGATGGCGGATCCTGGGGGGAATGGACGAGAGCGGTCTAGGGTTTCGCGGGGGCGTGCTTATAGGACCAGAGGGGCGACGTGGAGGCCATCCATGGCCAGGGCGCCATGGATGTCTGCCACGCCTCTGTTCTGTGAACAGAGGAAAGGGGAGACGGGAGTACGTGGGCCGGCCTGCCTGGCAGGGGCCAGCTGAGCCATGGCCCAGTAGGGGAGGGGGTTTTCTTTCTCTTGTTTTAGTTTAGTTACTGTTTTCTATTTCTATTTTCTTTTATTTCTTCTTTTCTGTTTTCTCTTTGTTTCCTATTATTTTAGTTTTAGTAAAATATACACGTAGCATCTAAATTAGTATTTCAACTTAGTCCATAGTCACAAAAAGTCTAGTCCTCAAATAAATTAGTTTGACATTTTATTAATTAGAAAAGGTATTTTAAAAATTATTTTTACTGCTGTTTTATTCATCTTATAATACTTAAACATTTTATAAATGTGTGGTTTCTCCACCATAATTACCTATGCAATATTTGGTTCACTCCGAACATTTTAGTTTTAACGTTTGAAAACTTTTATTGTTTGCCTTTGTTTTAAATTTGAAATTCGGACTAGTTTTCGAACTAATGCGAGTTTATCGACAGTAACCGAGGTGACGTGGCATCATTAGCGGAGGTTCACTGTAGCTTAATTATCCGGGCGTCACAATTCTCCTCCACTACAAGAAATCTCGTCCCGAGATTTAAGAGGTAGAGTAAGGGGAAAATTCTGGTTACGGAATTCTAACGAATCTTCCCGGTCTTGGTTGCTCTTCTTGAAGAAGTTGATCCGTTACGTTGATGTCTTCATTTTTCATGCTTAAGGTAATCATGATGAAGCTGGCATCCTTTCTTCGGGAACTCCATCGTACTTACGAAGGACAAGGGGTAACTTCGGAATAACAGACCTCTGAACGGTTGACTATCTGGTTGATAACATCGGGGAAGGTGGCAGAAAGTAACTCTCGAATGGAAATTTAAGACAATATCGAGAGCAAAGTAAGGAGGTATCGTGGGGAAGTTTCGAGCGGGCAGGCAATCGCTCGATGCCTGTAGGGTTCAGAGCAACGGGAATAAGTATTGTGTCTGATACCAAAATTGATGATCTCACGAAAGGTGGCACGTGAATTACATACGAAGCCAACGTGAGGAATAACCTTGGGAACAGGGGGTGTACAAGAGAGTCAGGTTTCGATCCTGTGGAACTGTGGGTTATGGGCCCACCCTGTGGATTAAAAGTAGGAGGAATGGTAACATCTTGCACGGTCATGGTAGCAAGGCATGTCAGAGGGTAGCCTGTCAGTTTTGTTGGCAACAACGTTGGTACCAAGGGTGAGGGACGAAGAGAACCATTTTCCTGCTCGTTGGAACGAGGCGGACCAATAGGCAAGGTTCTCGTCCATCGGTGGTTACCGGAATGTCATCAACAATAGTAACAGGGCCTTACTGACAGAGTGGTGCAACAAGGTGCTTCCCTAAGCAGGGAATTATCACTGCTCAGCTAAGTCAGATTACAAGAAACGTTAATCCAAACAATGGAAAGGAAAAATGTGATTATCAGATTAAACAGAACAATGGAAAGGAAAATGTGTTAAAACACATATTTCAGGGGTATAACCTTCCCAAAGGCAAGCAGAGCATGATATCCATGAGAGGATATAATGTAGAAAACCCTTTAGGAAAGGGGAGAGAAATTTCATGACATTACCCGTACAACGGTGTTTGGATAATTGAGCAAGAAACATTTAGCATTGGGCTTCAAATGTTCTTGTTGAAAATCGAAGTACCATAGACATGCTTCGAGATAGCATTGACATGGTCAACAGGTGAAGATCAGACTTTGGAAACAAAAAGGATCCATCAGGAACAACTTATAGAATAAGTCTTCCAATTTCCTCATGGAAGAATGGATAACCTTGCTGAAAGGAAAGCTTATAACAATAGGTCCTCCGGCCAGGTGTGTTTGGCATGTCATCACCTTACCGGGTCATAAATAGGCCAATGTTATAACTCTTGGAAATATGTTCCAACCATCATATCTGACCGAGATTCGGATCTGATTGGTGTCAGGATAACTCAGACTCAGGGTGCCTGAGAAGAAAGGTGCAACACAAATTGTCGAAACGACATCGAAGATTCTCGGGAGATGAACTATGGAAGCGAGTTCCGAACAAGGGTTCATCATTACATCAAGGAGAGGTGAGGAGGTGACTGATTGACTCAGCGACAATCCATTGAGATTTCCAAAAGATGGATTTCCACCACTATGTGAACAAGGAGATAACATTAGCTAGATCGAATGACTTAATGATGTATGCTCGAGGAAAACATACACAGTTAAACATTGGTTGAAATGTGCACCCGAAATATGGGCTAGGTAGCACAATCAATGTTCGAATGGTGATTCATTATGCCATAGACGTAGAATGAAACTATAGACCAATAACTTCAAAGCAATAGGGTTGCTAGAAGTTTAGAATTTACACATCACAGACCATTTGTCGGTATTCCTGTTAGAAACAACACGGGGACCAAGAAAGAATGGTGATGGGGAAAAGTATCACTGTACCAAGATGTCATACGAGGTGGTGAGATTCTTACGACATACTTGACATAAAAGATGGTAATACTCCAGGGTAGAACATATCATAAGCTAGATAGCAAGGAAATCAAGGTACAACACAAAACACAAACAAGTTTGTGTTGAATGGAAGGCAATAAAATGGTCGATGATAAAACAAATCATCGAGGGCAAGGATGGTATTTCTCATCCAGAATTCGATAGATATCTTGGAAGAGCTCAGAATGTTGATGATGTTCACGACACATTTGTAGCGAGAATTTATGAAGAGGTAATCGATCGGCGATGACATCAAGTCAAAGGAATGATGAAGCAAAAAGTTATTGGAACCAGGGGTACGACACAAACTCGAAATCAAGCTTGCTGTTCAAGGCGAAATGATATGACGAGGAAAATCGACGTAAGCTTAGCTCATCGTCGAAAGTGGTGCTCCGGGAATAAAGACCAGGTAGCACAGTTAAAATCGGCACGATAATGATGTAGCCAATCAGGCTAGGAATGACGTGATCGGGTACAAGCTCATAAGTAAAGAAGATTACTAAGAGTTGTTTAATCGCAGTGCGGACTCGATTCAGTTATCGGTGGTTTTGAGTGTTTAAAAACTCGAAGCCCGTGAAAATTTGGAATCAATGAGAATGTAGCACTTGATGGAGAACTCATAATAAGTTATGCAGTTCCGTGATAATCTCGAGATACCAGGGGGGGTAATACTCGACGACAAACCAAAGTAGAGGTTGGACTGGGGTATTGCTCTTACAGAAGACAAGTGCTTAACTTGTACGAGAAATGGTATTTAAAAGAGAACATGGTCGGAACCACGATTGCAAAAGGCCAGATCCCAGATATAAGATGAACTTATACCAAGGGAATAATTAATTTAAGAAAAGCTTTAATGATAAGATCTACATCGTGTCCATGGGCATGAACGCAAAGTTCAAGGTCGACTCCCACTTCTTCAATGCATAACCTTTCATTCACTTCTCGCGTTTGATGAAGTTGCAGTGTTGAAAAATTTTATCTGGCAAAATACCAGAAGAGTATGACTCATGAAAACTTTCGAGTTCACACATATTATGAAAGGCATAGGTTCAACCCATCAAGGCATCTTAGGAACATATACCACAAACTTCGGAGTAAATATTACAAGCTCGCAAGAAGAGCATTGTTCAAAAACAGATGATACAATTTACCAAAGGCATTATATACCCGTGGAAAGGCTCACAAGGTTATTCAATATGAAGGACACTGTCGGATAATAATCTAACAAAGGATTTGGTGGTCCACAAGGGATCAGATGTGAGCATCGGTACTCAACTAGAGGAAGAAAGGATGCAAGGGGATCAGATTATAGAAACAACTGGCTAACTCAAAGCTCAAATGCAAAGGAATTATGATTTCCAAATCAAGGGATCAGAAGCAAACGCTCTGATTAAGGATGGATAAGTTGAATAGCCTTAGGGGTACAATTGATGGCAATTTGATTGGTCGATACCAGCTCATGTTTAAAATGACGTTTGAGCCAGAAGGAAGAATCCTAGGATCTGATTGAGGATTGCGAGCATTTGCAACAAATTGAATCAACGGACTCAAAATGATAATGACAAGAGATGCCAATAAGATTACGAGACTTGTGGGATTAACCATAATGCAAGCAAACAAGAATTTCAAGAGCAATAGGCTCCTGAGGATTTTCGGAAGATCGAATAGTATTCTGAAGACTATTGTGGAATACTTGAATCAACTGGGGATGCCCGGATACTCGGTAAGTGCGAGAATTATCCGTAGGGGTATTCAGGTGACAAAGAACAGCAAGGCAGTAAGCTCAAAGGATTCTCGGAACAACAGAGAGAATTTCGGGGTATCTTGTAATAACACGATCAACTGGGAAACATTGTATGAATGGCGAGTATACGTGGTTATCCATAGGAGTTTATCGATGAAAGGGAATTGCAAAAGCGATGAACACAAGTTCTCGGGTTATCAGCGGAGAGTATTTTCAGGGTCTTCACGTGCAGCAGACGATCATCAGTAATAAGGGGCTCTCCGGGTGAAAGTGATAACGAGATCCTAATGTTAGATTTAGTAAAATTCACTTAACCCGAATAGAAGAGAGATCAGAGTCCCAGAGTATAGACAAGGAGTAAAAGATCCTAATACCACCCAATGGCGACGTGGGCCCGTAAGCCACACAGCCATGTTAGTAAAAGTTTTTCAACGACTAGACTCGACTTCGGCCAAGGAGTTGGAAAGGGGGATTCCTACAGGCAGTCGGCTCTGATACCAACTTGTGACGCCCCCGATTTGACCGCACACTAATCATGCACGCAAATGTGTACGATCAAGATCAGGGTCTCACGGGAGGATATCACAACACAACTCTAAAACATAAATAAATCATACAAGCATCATAATACAAGCCAGGGGCCTCGAGGGCTCGAATACAAGTGCTCGATCATAGACAAGTCAGTGGAAGCAACAATATCTGAGTACAGACATAAGTTAAACAAATTTGCCTTAAGAAGGCTAGCACAAACTGGGATATAGATCGAAAGAGGCGCAGGCCTCCTGCCTGGGATCCTCCTATACTACTCCTGGTCGTCGTCAGCGGCCTGCACGTAGTAGTAGGCACCTCCGGTGTAGTAGGAGTCGTCGTCGACGGTGGCGTCTCGCTCCTGGGCTCCAGCATCTGGTTGCGACAACCAGGTAGAATGGAAAGGGGGAAAAGGGGGAGAAAGGCAACCGTGAGTACTCATCCAAAGTACTCGCAAGCAAGGAGCTACACTACATATGCATGGGTATATGTGTACAGGGCCATATCAGTGGAATGAACTGCAGAATGTCAGAATAAGAGGGGGATAGCTAATCCTGTCGAAGACTACGCTTCTGGCAACCTCCATCTTGCAGCATGTAGAAGAGAGTAGATTGAAGTCCTACAAGTAGCATTGCATAGCATAATCCTACCCGACGATCCCCTCCTCGTCGCCCTGTTAGAGAGCAATCACCGGGTTGTATCTGGTACTTGGAAGGGTGTGTTTTATAAATATCCAGTTCTAGTTGTCATAAGGTCGAGGTACAACTCCGGGTCGTCCTTTTACCGAGGGACACGGCTATTTGAATAGATAAACTTCCCTGCAGGGTGCACCACATAACCCAACACGCTCGATCCCATTTGGACGGACACACTTTCCTGGGTCATGCCCGGCCTCGTAAGATCAACACGTCGCAACCCCACCTAAGCACAACAGAGAGGTCAGCACGCCGGTCTAACCCTATGCGCACAGGGGTCTGGGCCCATCGCCCTATGCACACCTGCACGTTGCGTACGCGGCCAGAAGCAGACCTAGCCTAGTGGCGTTCGAGTCCAATCCGGCGCGCGCCACTCAGTCGCTGACGTCACGAAGGCTTCGGCTGATACCACGATGTCGGGATACCCATAACTACTCCCGCGTAGATGGTTAGTGCGTATAGACCAAATGGCCAGACTCAGATCAAATACCCAGAACTCGTTAAGCGTGTTATTTATCCGCGAACGCCGACCAGGGCCAGGCCCACCTCTCTCCTAGGTGGTCTCAACCTGCCCTGTCGCTCCGCCATAAAGTAACAGTCGGGGGCCGTCAGGAACCCAGGTCCACCTCTACCGGGGTGGAGCCACCTGTCCTTTCAGCCCCCTCATCAGAATCACTTGCGGGTACTCAAGGAGCCGACCCGACTTTAGTCACCACATGTGTCGTGTATATAAAGTATACAATATACTCCCGTGATCACCTCCCGAAGTGACCACGGCCCAGTAGTATAGCATGGCAGACGGACAAGAGTGTAGGGCCACTGATGGAACACTAGCATCCTATACTAAGCAGTAGGATAGCAGGCAAGGGTAACAACTGTAGCAACAATGACAGGCTATGCATCAGGATAGGATTAACGGAAAGCAGTAACATGCTACACTACTCTAATGCAAGCAGTATAGAGAAGAATAGGCGATATCTGGTGATCAAGGGGGGGCTTGCCTGGTTGCTCTGGCAAGAAGGGTTCGTCGTTGATGTAGTCGATCACAGGGGTACCGACAGCGGTCTCAGGGTCTACCGGAAAGAAGTAACGGAGGGGGAACACAATAAATAACAGAGTAATCAAAGCATCACAAAGCGTAACATGGCAATACGCGGTGCTAAAGGTGATCTAACGCAGGGATAGGTAATACCGGCGAAGGGGGAAAACATCCGGGAAAGTATCCCCGGTGTTTGGTGTTTGCGGACAAATGAACCGGAGGGGAAAAGTTGCGTGTTCGCTATGCTAGGGATGTGTGGCGGACGAATGGGCTGCGTATTCGGATTCGTCTTGTCGTTTTGAGCAACTTCCAAATATAAATTATTTTAATCGGAGTTATGGTTTATTTTCTATGATTTTCCAAAGATTTAATAATATTCTGAATTTATTTATTTATTCGAATTTTGACAGAAATGCAATTATTACATAGTGATGGGCTAACCATAGTCAAGGACATGTGGGGGCCAGGGAGCTGGGTTGACCCAGTCAACATTGACTTGTCAAAATGTGAATAGTAAAAGTGAAACCCGCATGTCATAGGCTATACCTAAACAAATAAATAAACGCTAACCTAATTAATGGGGTCCACATGTCATCTGCTAGTACCTTAACCTAACTACTAATTAACCCAATACTGATTGAACGGGGGGTAGCCTCACATCAAGTGGATGTGTTCCCATGGCCAACACAGCATGCACGGGGGCATAGCAAAAGTGGCCGTGGCCAAGCATCAGCAGCAGTTAGCCGATGAGCAGTAAGTAGCAGCAGTAAGCGGCATGAGCAGCGTCGCGTAGCAGAGCAAGAAGCATCGGCAGCCAGGAGCGGAGGCAAGCACGCGGGCGCGCGTGCACGCGCGGTGCGCGGCCAGGGGAAGGCGAGCGCGCGTGTGGGCGACGGCTGCGGTGGCCAGGCGCGGCCGGGCGGAATAGCAGGCAAGGCGAGCGGCGCGCGAGCAGCAACGACACAAGCAGCAACAGGAGATAGGACAGCGGCGGCGGCGCCTAGGAGCAGCGGCACGCAGCGGCCAGCAACCAGATTAGCAACGAAGCAGCAGCCCAAAGCAGCAGCAGTGCAAGGCATAGCAGCAGCGCAGAGCACACACGCACATACGTACGCGTACACGCGAGATCGGGTACGATGGTGAAGGCGGCCTACGGTGTCCAAAACGAAAGGGGGGAAGGGGGATCCGAGGGAGGAGCTCACTGTGGGTTCGTCGGCGTGCTCGGGGAGGGTTGGGGTGGACCGGAGCGACGACATCGACTGCGAGTTGGTGGCGGCCAGTTGAAGAAGACGGTGATGGCGTCGGCTACGCAGCTCCTCTGCTCAAGATGGTCCCCTGAACGGATGAAGCCGAGCGCGGAGATCCTCCAGGACGTGTTCCCGAGCGACGGCGATGATGGTGGCCGCCAGGGGCGGAGCCAGGATTAAAATTGAGAGGGGGCAAAGATGTATAGAAGCTTATAGCCAGAACATTTACAAAGATTGACCACACAACCATATTGTATATAGTGAATAAGAAGCAACACCGAAAAATAATATGTTTTATTAAGATAATTCCATCACAAAAAACAAAGTCTATTTCATAGCAAAAGTCAAGGTAAACTAATCACTTTAGACAAAATGACCTCAGATATATTGATATTTGTGTTCCTAAATTGCAAAAGAAATCACCTATCTTCCTGGATAATTTTTCTAGCCCAAAAGTTATACAAAAATGAAGCTAAAATTAAGACGGAATGCAACATAAAAAACATTGACAAATAAGAAAATGTTTTACCACATTACCTTTTTCTTTCCTCCGATAACGATCTTTCATGTTTTAACTATCACATCATTATCCCTGAAAGAACTATCACTCATTAAGATTTCTTGTCTATCAAGCAAACAAGGCTATGGCTCACAAAATGTTCGCCCACTTTGTTCTTAACAAAGAAATAGGAAAGGAACAAGAATTTAGAAATTATAACAGAAAATAAGAAAGAGGAACTGATGAAGAACCCTAATACTTACCTCATTGGTGTTGCATCAATAGCACGGAGATCCCCGCAGAGGCAGCGATCTTTAAAGTTGAAAGGACTAAAAGAATTAGTCGCAAGCCGGCCGGCTGGCCGGCGTGCATGGCGGGCGGCCAGGCCGGTCGCCGGAGGTGATCTGGCGAGGGCATGGCTAGGCAAGGCTGCAGGCAGCATGGCGGCTGGGTCGCATCTTCGTCTAAACATTTCCTAATTTTGTTTTCCAGAAGATCTCACATTTCCTCTCTTTTCTAGGAACAGATCTCACGTTTCCTAGTTACGTATGTTCTGCTAGGCTGCTTAGCAGGCTTGATGGGCTGAGTCCTTGTTTCTCATACATGGGCTAAAGGAAAATAAGCAGAAAAAAGTAAGCTGAGCGGGGGCAAACACTGCGGGCTGAGTGGGGGCAACTTTGTATGATATGGGCCTAGTATAAATGGGCCAAAAAATCGAGTGGGGGCATTCGGCCCCACTGTGCTGTACGTGGATTCGCCCCTGGTGGCCGCGGCAAGAGGACGAGGCAGTGGTGACCGCGGAGCAAATCGAGCTCGAAATCGAGCGGAGGAGGAGGGGGCCGATGGCGGATCCTGGGGGGAATGGACGAGAGCGGTCTAGGGTTTTCGCGGGGGCGTGCTTATAGGACCAGAGGGGCGACGTGGAGGCCATCCATGGCCAGGGCGCCATGGATGTCTGCCACGCCTCTGTTCTGTGAACAGAGGAAAGGGGAGACGGAAGTACGTGGGCCGGCCTGCCTGGCAGGGGCCAGCTGAGCCATGGCCCAGTAGGGGAGGGGGTTTTCTTTCTCTTGTTTTAGTTTAGTTACTGTTTTTCTATTTTCTATTTTCTTTTATTTCTTCTTTTCTGTTTTCTCTTTGTTTCCTATTATTTTAGTTTTAGTAAAATATATACGTAGCATCTAAATTAGTATTTCAACTTAGTCCATAGTCACAAAAAGTCTAGTCCTCAAATAAATTAGTTTGACATTTTATTAATTAGAAAAGGTATTTTAAAAATTGTTTTTACTGCTGTTTTATTCATCTTATAATACTTAAACATTTTATAAATGTGTGGTTTCTCCACCATAATTACCTATGCAATATTTGGTTCACTCCGAACATTTTAGTTTTAACGCTTGAAAACTTTTATTGTTTGCCTTTGTTTTAAATTTGAAATTCGGACTAGGTTTCGAACTAATGCGAGTTTATCGATAGTAACCGAGGTGACGTGGCATCATTAGCGGAGGTTCACTGTAGCTTAATTATCCGGGCGTCACAGAATCTTTCCTTTTCTGGTGGTGGCCGCTCGGGAACGCTAGGGAGCAGCTAGCCGCTCCCTAGACGCGTTCAAGAAATTCAATGCTGGTTGCCGGAAGCAAATAACGACTTTTGGATCCAACCGCACCGCAATCGTCGGAGGTTTGGCAGATCAAAATTCTGCAGATGCGCATGCCCCCTCAAGAAAAGGCATGTAGTACATCATCAGACGCATCTGATTACTACACATTGTTTGCTCGTGCATATGTAGCAGAACGAGTCCACGATCGAAGACTAGCTTTCGCAATAGAATTCCAACGCCTATCCAGTAGAAACTCTGCGCTCATCAGCTAGGAGTAGAGTATCAAAATGACGGGGCAGCAGCTGCACTTCTCTGACCACAACTTGCCATTAAGAAAATTCAACGACAACATCTGGGTTAGCTCGCTGCAACAATTCGTCTGTTGACTGTCGATCGCCATGTGTTGTTTGTTTTGGTTGTACGTACGTGCTTGTAGTTTCTGAGGAGCATTATTTGAACACATAAGATAGCTAGGTAATGATATATTTTGTGGAAGAGGGAACTTACTCCGCGGAGCCGGTAATAATTGCTGCTAAAGATCAAGCAGATGACAGCGCCAGTAAAATATAAATCTTGGTACACGTTTTCTTATTAAATCAGGATGTGAAACGTATCTAGGGTCCGTTTTGGTCAGAGAACAAGGGGTTGGTAGGTCGGGGCGGCCATCCAGTGATCTACTATTTTTTATGGATGGACCAAGCAAATTCCTTGTTTGACTGAGTGGGATGAGCTTGGTGCAAGGGACGAATGTTTCTCTGTGTGAGTTTTGTTGAGGGATAAGAAACACATTGGGTTGACTCTATATGAAGTGACCGAGTCAGCCGGTAGAACTGTGTAGATGATACAAACACAATGAGCACGCATCAAACTTCTGCATGACTAGAATGCTCACAATTAATGTCAATGCGTGCGCGCACACACACAAAAAATCATGTTGGCAAAGAGCAAAGTCATCCAAGACTGAAGCCATGACTAGGCGAATGAAAAGAAAACTCTCAGGTGATCAATACAGTGATGGGCGAACTAAGGCAACGACTATCCACATGATCAATACAGTCATCTTGTGTTGTCGCTTTCATTTTCCACAATATCAGCAGTTACATGCATGCATGGTCCTCACGTGAGATGCGAATAAATCATTAGTGAGGAAGGAAGGTCATCGCCACCGCCAAAATACCAAATAAGGATGATCCGGTAGCACTGCATCAACCTCACTAGTCGTAGCCAATGGTGGATCTGTAGGAGACAAAATCACCACATGTCGCCACCCTTGCCAGCAACCCAAGACCACATGACATCCGCGTTACCGAGCGGAACACCACCTCACTGGACGTAAATCAGTCATCTGGACCTGTCGCTGGATGTTGCCGTACTACCAAGATCCACCATCAAGCAGCTTGGAGTCGCATCGGCTGACTAGGGGAGGGGGAGGGGAGGGGGAGGAGGACAAACCGACTGTTGGGAGGCCACGCCGGCCACCCACCATGGCTACACACACTATCAGTGAGACAGAATTGTGACATCATGACAACGCACAAGAGGAGTTAGCAAGCCACATGCTGGGTGAGCACCGCCTTCCGGACTGTCATGCCACCCGAAATCGATGGCCATGGACAAGTCGTGACTGCGTATTGCCTATCGGGCACGCTTAGCCACAGCTACACCATGAGCACACCTAGCCAGGTGCCTTGTTATTACTGCCGCCCAATTTGTAAATCACAACTGAGTGTAACGTGTCGCTACCAGTGATCCCAGATTGTCCCCATGTCGCTGCGTTTCCTGCAGTTTTGCACGATTTGTACGACCGATGCTAAGCGCAACGCGCCGCTGACGCTGCTCCCGAAACATTGCCATGCCACTGCTATTCTTGCCGCTATACTATTGTTGTCTTCGAGTCGTCGCCGAGGATGAACGCAGTGGAACCACCCCGGGGCCCATCGCCACCATGGGTTTCTTAGGATTTTCCCGGCGGAAGCATCTGGTAGTGTCGAGAAGAGGAAGATCAGTCAGCGAAGACCATAAAACTTGGACCGTGATCGGCTCGTGTGCCACTCCTCCGGAAGATGCAGGGGCAATTTTCACACAAACCGACCTTGTATCCTCTTCTTCCTTAGAATTGTGGGTGATAGGGAGTAGTCATCATGTTCATTTAGGTGGATGTGGTGTTGGTGCCGTCGTTGTAACAATCTTGTAATCAAATTATCTTTCTCTCTTAATGAGATCCATAAAAAGACTCTATCTCTTTTATTTTTTAATAAAATTGTTGAGTCTATGTGTGACAAGTGTGCACCAAACAACCTGATGAGCCGAAAAACCAAGGATAACCCCGAACCATCCGTGGTATTCCTTCAACCAAACACACCCTAAAAATGAAAAACCCTCTTGAACATCCATAATGATAGAATTGGTTGTGGACTGCTCGTCCACTATCATCTTGAGCCGAACCAACAAATGAACTCATAGAGTAGGTTGGGTGTCTCGACTCTTTAGATCATATTATTCATAACTTCCAGCTCTTAATTGTCTCTCTACCAAGGATCGGGGGAGGGGGGTGGAGAGCAGGGGCTAAGCGATGCCCAAGGTTCAGATTTTCTTCATATTACTACTCATTTTTTGAGTTGATGTTACTACTCACTAGAAAACATGTTCATGATATTTAAGCACTTCCAGCCCCCTTCATTAAGCTCATAATACAAAAACAGTCTGTGACACCCCCGATTTGACCGTACACTAATCATGCACGCAAATGTGTACGATCAAGATCAGGGACTCACGGGTAGATATCACAACACAACTCTAAAACAAAAATAAGTCATACAAGCATTATAATACAAGCCAGGGGCCTCGAGGGCTCGAATACAAGTGCTCGATCACAGACGAGTCAGCGGAAGCAACAATATCTGAGTACAAACATAAGTTAAACAAGTTTGCCTTAAGAAGGCTAGCACAAAGTAGCAACGATCGAAAAGGCAAGGCCTCCTGCCTGGGACCTCCTAACTACTCCTCGAAGCCGAACTCCTTGTAGCTGTTGGAAATATGCCCTAGAGGCAATAATAAATGGTTATTATTATATTTCTTTGTTCATGGTAATTGTCTATTATTCATGCTATAATTGTATTGTCCGGAAATCGTGATACATGTGTGAATACATAGACCACAACCTGTCCCTAGTAAGCCTCTAGTTGACTAGCTCGTTGATCAACAGATAGTCATGGTTTCCTGACTATGGACATTGGATGTCATTGATAACGGGATCACATCATTAGGAGAATGATGTGATGGACAAGACCCAACTTAAGCATAGCATAAAAGATCGTGTAGTTTCGTTTGCTAGAGCTTTTCCAATGTCAAGTATCTTTTCCTTAGACCATGAGATCGTGCAACTCCCGGATACCGTAGGAGTGCTTTGGGTGTGCCAAACGTCACAACGTAACTGGGTGACTATAAAGGTGCATTACGGGTATCTCCAAAAGTGTCTGTTGGGTTGGCACGGATCGAGACTGGGATTTGTCGCTCCGTGTAACGGAGAGGTGTCTCTGGGCCCACTCGGTAATGCATCATCATAATGAGCTCAATGTGACTAAGGCGTTAGTCACGGGATCATGCATTGCGGTACGAGTAAAGAGACTTGCCGGTAACGAGATTGAACAAGGTATTGGGATACCGACGATCGAATCTCGGGCAAGTAACATACCGATTGACAAAGGGAATTGTATACGGGATTGATTGAATCCTCGACACCGTGGTTCATCCGATGAGATCATCGTGGAACATGTGGGAACCAACATGGGTATCCAGATCCCGCTGTTGGTTATTGACCGGAGAGGCGTCTCGGTCATGTCTGCATGCCTCCCGAACCCGTAGGGTCTACACACTTAAGGTCCGGTGACGCTAGGGTTGTAGAGATATATGTATGCGGAAACCCGAAAGTTGTTCGGAGTCCCGGATGAGATCCCGGACGTCACGAGAGGTTCCGGAATGTTCCGGAGGTGAAGAATTATATATAGGAAGTCCAGTTTCGGCCACCGGGAAAGTTTTGGGGGTTATCGGTATTGTACCGGGACCACCGGAAGGGTCCCGGGGGTCCATCGGGTGGGGCCACCTGTCCCGGAGGGCCCCGTGGGCTGAAAGTGGAAGGGAACCAGCCCCTAGTGGGCTGGGGCGCCCCCCTTGGGCCTCCCCCCATGCGCCTAGGGTTGAGAACCCTAGGGGGGGAGTTCCCCCTTGCCTTGGGGGGCAAGGCAACCCCTTCCCCCCTTGTGGCCGCGCGCCCCCCTTGAGATCCCATCTCTTGGGGCTGGCGCACCCCCCCAGGGGCCTATATAAAGGGGGGGAGGGAGGGCAACATACAACAGCCTTGGGCGCCTCCCTCCTCCCCTGCAACACCTCTCTCTCTCGTAGAAGCTCGGCGTAGCCCTGCGGAGACCCGCTACATCCACCACCACACCGTCGTGCTGCTGGATCTCCATCAACCTCTCCTTCCCCCTTGCTGGATCAAGGAGGAGGAGACGTCGCTGCACCGTACGTGTGTTGAACGCGGAGGTGCCGTCCGTTCGGCACACGGTCATCGGTGATTTGGATCACGGCGAGTACGACTCGGTCATCCACGTTCATTGGAACGCTTCCGCTGGCAATCTACAAGGGTATGTAGATGCACTCCTTTCCCCTCGTTGCTAGTAGACTCCATAGATGCATCTTGGTGAGCGTAGGAAAATTTCAAATTATGCTACGATTCCCGACAGTGGTATCAGAGCCAGGCCTATGCGTAGTTACTATGCACGAGTAGAACACAAAGCAGTTGTGGGCGTTGAGTTTGCCAATTCTTCTTGCCGCTACTAGTCGTTTCTTGTTTCGGCGGCATTGTAGGATGAAGCGGCCCGGACCGACCTTACACGTACGCTTACGTGAGACTGGTTCCACCGACTGACATGCACAAGTTGCATAAGGTGGCTAGCGGGTGTCTGTCTCTCCTACTTTAGTCGGAACGGATTCGATGAAAAGGGTCCTTATGAAGGGTAAATAGAAATTGGCAAATCACGTTGTGGTCATACGTAGGTAAGAAACGTTCTTGCTAGAAACCTACAAACCACGTAAAAACTTGCAACAACAATTAGAGGACGTCTAACTTGTTTTTGCAGCAAGTGCTATGTGATGTGATATGGCCAGAAGATGTGATGAATGATATATGTGATGTATGAGATTGATCATATTCTTGTAATAGGAATCACGACTTGCATGTCGATGAGTATGACAACCGGCAGGAGCCATAGGAGTTGTCTTTATTATTTTGCATGACCTGCGTGTCATTAAATAAACGCCATATAAATTACTTTACTTTATTGCTAAACGCGTTAGCCATAGAAGTAGAAGTAATCGTTGGCGTGACGACTTCATGAAGACACAATGATGGAGATCATGATGATGGAGATCATGGTGTCATGCCGGTGACAAAGATGATCATGGTGCCCCGAAGATGGAGATCAAAGGAGCATGATGATATTGGCCATATCATGTCACTATTTGATTGCATGTGATGTTTATCATGTTTTTGCATCTTATTTGCTTAGAACGACGGTAGCAAGTAGGATGATCCCTTATAATAATTTCAAGAAAGTGTTCACCCTAACTGTGCACCGTTGCGAAGGTTCGTTGTTTCGAAGCACCACGTGATGATCGGGTGTGATAGATTCTAACGTTCGAATACAACGGGTGTTGACGAGCCTAGCATGTACAGACATGGCCTCGGAACACACGCAATACACTTAGGTTAACTTGACGAGCCTAGCATGTACAGACATGGCCTCGGAACACGGAGGACCGAAAGGTCGAGCATGAGTCGTATAGAAGATACGATCAACATGGAGATGTTCACCGATCTTGACTAGTCCGTCTCACGTGATGATCGGACACGACCTAGTCGAATTCGGATCATATTTCACTTAGATGACTAGAGGGATGTCTATCTGAGTGGGAGTTCATTAAATAATTTGATTATATGAACTTAATTATCATGAACTTAGTCTAAATCTTTACACTATGTATTGTAGATCAAATGGCCCACGTTGTCCTCAATTTCAACGCGTTCCTAGAGAAAACCAAGCTGAAAGATGATGGCAGCAACTATACGGACTGGGTCCGGAACCTGAGGATCATCCTCATAGCAGCCAAGAAAGATTATGTCTTAGAAGCACCGCTAGGTGAAGCACCAATCCCTGAGAACCAAGACGTTATGAACGCTTGGCAGCAGCGTGCTGATGATTACTCCCTCGTTCAGTGCGGCATGCTTTACAGCTTAGAACCGGGTCTCCAAAAGCGTTTTGAGAAACATGGAGCATATGAGATGTTCGAGGAGCTGAAACTGGTTTTTCAAGCTCATGCCCGGGTCGAGAGATATGATGTCTCCGACAAGTTCTTCAGCTGTAAAATGGAGGAGAATAGTTCTGTTAGTGAGCACATACTCAGAATGTCTGGGTTGCACAACCGCTTGTCTCAGCTGGGAGTTAATCTCCCGGATGACGCGGTCATTGAAAGAATCCTCCAGTCGCTTCCACCAAGCTACAAGAGCTCTGTGATGAACTACAATATGCAGGGGATGGAAAAGACCATTCCCGAGGTATATTCAATGCTGAAATCAGCTGAGGTAGAGATCAGAAAAGAACATCAAGTGTTGATGGTGAATAAAACCACTAAGTTCAAGAAGGGCAAGGGTAAGAAGAACTTCAAGAAGGACGGCAAGGGAGTTGCCGCGCCCGGTAAGCCAGTTACCGGGAAGAAGTCAAAGAATGGACCCAAGCCCGAGACTGAGTGCTTTTATTGCAAGGGAAGTGGTCACTGGAAGCGGAACTGCCCCAAATACTTAGTGGACAAGAAGAAGGCCGGCAACACCCAAGGTATATGTGATATACAAGTAATTGATGTGTACCTTACCAGTACTCGTAGTAGCTCCTGGGTATTTGATACCGGTGCGGTTGCTCATATTTGTAACTCAAAGAAGGAACTACGGAATAAACGGAGACTGGTAAAGGACGAGGTGACGATGCGCGTCGGGAATGGTTCCAAGGTCGATGTGATCGCCGTTGGCACGCTACCTCTGCATCTACCCACGGGATTAGTTTTAAACCTCAATACTTGTTATTTAGTGCCAGCTTTGAGCATGAACATTGTATCTGGATCTCGTTTAATTCGAGATGGCTACTCATTTAAATCTGAGAATAATGGTTGTTCTATTTATTTGAGAGATATGTTTTATGGTCATGCCCCGCTGGTCAATGGTTTATTTTTGATGAATCTCGAACGTGATGTTACACATGTTCATAGTGTGAATACCAAAAGATGTAAAGTTGATAACGATAGTCCCACATACTTGTGGCACTGCCGCCTTGGTCACATTGGTGTCAAGCGCATGAAGAAGCTCCATGCAGATGGACTTTTGGAGTCTCTTGATTACGAATCATTTGACACGTGCGAACCATGCCTCATGGGTAAGATGACCAAGACTCCGTTCTCCGGAACAATGGAGCGAGCAACCAACTTATTGGAAATCATACATACCGATGTGTGCGGTCCAATGAGTGTTGAGGCTCGCGGAGGATATCGTTATGTTCTCACTCTCACTGATGATTTAAGTAGATATGGGTATGTCTACCTAATGAAACACAAGTCTGAAACCTTTGAAAAGTTCAAGGAATTTCAGAGTGAGGTTGAGAATCAACGTGACAGGAAAATAAAATTCTTACGATCAGATCGTGGTGGAGAATATTTAAGTCACGAATTTGGTACACACTTAAGGAAATGTGGAATAGTTTCACAACTCACGCCGCCTGGAACACCTCAGAGAAATGGTGTGTCCGAACGTCGTAATCGCACTCTATTGGATATGGTACGATCTATGATGTCTCTTACCGATTTACCGCTCTCATTTTGGGGTTATGCTTTAGAGACTGCCGCATTCACTTTAAATAGGGCACCGTCTAAATCCGTTGAGACGACACCGTATGAATTATGGTTTGGGAAGAAACCTAAGCTGTCGTTTCTAAAAGTTTGGGGATGCGATGCTTATGTCAAGAAACTTCAACCTGAAAAGCTCGAACCCAAATTGGAAAAATGCGTCTTCATAGGATACCCTAAGGAAACTATTGGGTATACCTTCTACCTCAGATCCGAAGGCAAGATCTTTGTTGCCAAGAACGGGTCCTTTCTAGAGAAGGAGTTTCTCTCGAAAGAATTGAGTGGGAGGAAAGTGGAACTTGATGAGGTGATAGTCACCCCTTCCGAACCGGAAAGTAGCACGGGAAAATGTTCCTGTGGTGCCTACACTGACTGGGGAGGAAGTTAATGATGATGATCATGAAGCTTCAGATCAAGTTGCTGAACTTCGTAGGTCCACAAGGACACGTTCCGCACCAGAGTGGTACGGCAACCCTGTCCTGGAAATCATGTTGTTAGACAACGGTGAACCTTCGAACTATGAAGAAGCGATGGCGGGCCCGGATTCCGACAAATGGCTAGAAGCCATGAAATCCGAGATAGAATCCATGTATGAAAACAAAGTATGGACTTTGACTGACTTGCCCGATGAGCGGCGAGCCATAGAAAACAAATGGATCTTTAAGAAGAAGACGGATGCAGATGGTAATGTGACCATCTACAAAGCTTGACTTGTCGCTAAGGGTTATCGACAAGTTCAAGGGGTTGACTACGATGAGACTTTCTCACCCGTAGCGAAGCTGAAGTCCGTCCGAATCATGTTAGCAATTGCCGCATACTATGATTATGAGATATGGCAGATGGACGTCAAAACGGCATTCCTTAACGGCTTCCTTAAGGAAGAGTTGTATATGATGCAGCTGGAAGGTTTTGTCAATCCTAAGAATGCTAACAAAGTATGCAAGCTCCAACGCTCAATCTATGGGCTGGTGCAAGCATCTCGGAGTTGGAACATTCGCTTTGATGAGATGATCAAAGCGTTTGGGTTTGCACAGACTTATGGAGAAGCCTGTGTTTACAAGAAAGTGAGTGGGAGCTCTGTAGCATTTCTCATATTATATGTGGATGACATACTATTGATGGGAAATGATATATAATTTTTGGAAAGTATAAAGGCCTATTTGAATAAGTGTTTTTCAATGAAGGACCTTGGAGAAGCTGCTTATATATTAGGCATCAAGATCTATAGAGATAGATCAAGACGCCTCATTGGTCTTTCACAAAGTACATACCTTGACAAGATATTGAAGAGGTTCAATATGGATCAGTCCAAGAAGGGGTTCTTGCCTGTATTGCAAGGTGTGCAATTGAGCACAGCTCAATGCCCGACCACGGCACAAGATATAGAAGAGATGAGTGTCATCCCCTATGCCTCGGCCATAGGGTCTATTATGTATGCCATGCTGTGTACCAGACCTGATGTAAACCTTGCCGTAAGTTTGGTAGGAAGGTACCAAAGTAATCCCGGCAAGGAACACTGGACAGCGGTCAAGAATATCCTGAAGTACCTGAAGAGGACTAAGGATATGTTTCTCGTTTATGGAGGTGACGAAGAGCTCGTCGTAAAGGGTTACGTCGACGCTAGCTTCGACACAGATCTGGATGACTCGAAGTCACAAACCGGATACGTGTATATTTTGAATAGAGGAGCAGTAAGCTGGTGCAGTTGCAAGCAAAGCGTCGTGGCGGGATCTACATGTGAAGCGGAATACATGGCAGCCTCGGAGGCAGCACAGGAAGCAGTCTGGATGAAGGAGTTCATTACCGACCTAGGGGTGATTCCCAATGCGTCGGGCCCAATGACTCTCTTCTGTGACAACACTGGAGCTATTGCCCTTGCGAAGGAGCCCAGGTTTCACAGGAAGACCAGGCATATCAAGCGTCGCTTCAACTCCATTCGTGAAAGTGTTCAAAATGGAGACATAGATATTTGTAAAGTACACACGGACCTGAATGTAGCAGATCCGTTGACTAAACCTCTCCCTAGGGCAAAACATGATCAACACCAGGATGCAATGGGTGTTCGATTCATCACAATGTAACTAGATTATTGACTCTAGTGCAAGTGGGAGACTGTTGGAAATATGCCCTAGAGGCAATAATAAATGGTTATTATTATATTTCTTTGTTCATGGTAATTGTCTATTATTCATGCTATAATTGTATTGTCCGGAAATCGTGATACATGTGTGAATACATAGACCACAACCTGTCCCTAGTAAGCCTCTAGTTGACTAGCTCGTTGATCAACAGATAGTCATGGTTTCCTGACTATGGACATTGGATGTCATTGATAACGGGATCACATCATTAGGAGAATGATGTGATGGACAAGACCCAACTTAAGCATAGCATAAAAGATCGTGTAGTTTCGTTTGCTAGAGCTTTTCCAATGTCAAGTATCTTTTCCTTAGACCATGAGATCGTGCAACTCCCGGATACCGTAGGAGTGCTTTGGGTGTGCCAAACGTCACAACGTAACTGGGTGACTATAAAGGTGCATTACGAGTATCTCCACAAGTGTCTGTTGGGTTGGCACGGATCGAGACTGGGATTTGTCGCTCCGTGTAACGGAGAGGTATCTCTGGGCCCACTCGGTAATGCATCATCATAATGAGCTCAATGTGACTAAGGCGTTAGTCACGGGATCATGCATTGCGGTACGAGTAAAGAGACTTGCCGGTAACGAGATTGAACAAGGTATTGGGATACCGACGATCGAATCTCGGGCAAGTAACATACCGATTGACAAAGGGAATTGTATACGGGATTGATTGAATCCTCGACACCGTGGTTCATCCGATGAGATCATCGTGGAACATGTGGGAGCCAACATGGGTATCCAGATCCCGCTGTTGGTTATTGACCGGAGAGGCGTCTCGGTCATGTCTGCATGCCTCCCGAACCCGTAGGGTCTACACACTTAAGGTCCGGTGACGCTAGGGTTGTAGAGATATATGTATGCGGAACCTGAAAGTTGTTCGGAGTCCCGGATGAGATCCCGGACATCACGAGAGGTTCCGGAATGGTCTGGAGGTGAAGAATTATATATAGGAAGTCCAGTTTCGGCCACCGGGAAAGTTTCGGGGGTTATCGGTATTGTACCGGGACCACCGGAAGGGTCCCGGGGGTCCACCGGGTGGGGCCACCTGTCCCGGAGGGCCCCGTGGGCTGAAAGTGGAAGGGAACCAGCCCCTAGTGGGCTGGGGCGCCCCCCTTGGGCCTCCCCCCATGCGCCTAGGGTTGGGAACCCTAGGGGGAGTTCCCCCTTGCCTTGGGGGGCAAGGCAACCCCTTCCCCCCCTTGTGGCCGCCGCCCCCCTTGAGATCCCATCTCTTGGGGCTGGCGCACCCCCCCAGGGGCCTATATAAAGGGGGGGAGGGAGGGCAACATACAACAGCCTTGGGCGCCTCCCTCCTCCCCTGCAACACCTCTCTCTCTCGTAGAAGCTCGGCGTAGCCCTGCGGAGACCCGCTACATCCACCACCACACCGTCGTGCTGCTGGATCTCCATCAACCTCTCCTTCCCCCTTGCTGGATCAAGAAGGAGGAGACGTCGCTGCACCGTACGTGTGTTGAACGCGGAGGTGCCGTCCGTTCGGCACTCGGTCATCGGTGATTTGGATCACGGCGAGTACGACTCCGTCATCCACGTTCATTGGAACGCTTCCGCTGGCGATCTACAAGGGTATGTAGATGCACTCCTTTCCCCTCGTTGCTAGTAGACTCCATAGATGCATCTTGGTGAGCGTAGGAAAATTTCAAATTATGCTACGATTCCCGACAGTAGCATCATCCTCGGGATCTCTAGATCCTGGACTCCAGCATCTGGTTGCGACAATCAGGTATAGAAAGGGGAAAAGAGGGAGAAAAGAAACCGTGAGTACTCATCCAAAGTACTCGCAAGCAAGGAGCTACACTACATATGCATGGGTATATGTGTAAAGGGGCATATCAATGGACTGAACTGCAGAATGCCAGAATAAGAGGGGGATAGCTAGTCCTGTCGAAGACTACGCTTCTGGCCATCTCCATCTTGCAGCATGTAGGTGAGAGTAGATTGAAGTCCTCCAAGTAGCATCGCATAGCATAATCCTACCCGGCGATCCCCTCCTCGTCGCCCTGTTAGAGAGCGATCACCGGGTTGTATCTGGCACTTGGAAGGGTGTATTTTATTCAGTATCCAGTTCTAGTTGTCATAAGGTCAAGGTACAACTCCGAGTCGTCCTTTTACCGAGGGACACGGCTATTCGAATAGATAAACTTCCTTGCAGGGGTGCACCACATAACCCAACACGCTCGATCCCATTTGGCCGGACACACTTTTCTGGGTCATGCCCGGCCTCGTAAGATCAACGCGTCGCAGCCCCACCTAAGCACAACAGAGCGGTCAGCACGCCGGTCTAATCCTAAGCGCGCAGGGGTCTGGGCCCATCGCCCTATGCACACCTGCACGTTGCGTACGCGGCCGGAAGCAGACCTAGCCTAGTGGCGTTCCAGTCCAATCCGGCGCGCGCCACTCAGTCGCTGACGTCAAGAAGGCTTCGGCTGATACCAGGACGCCGGGATACCCATAACTACTCCCGCGTAGATGGTTAGTGCGTATAGACCAAATGGCCAGACTCAGATCAAATACGAAGATCTCGTTAAGCGTGTTAAGTAACCGCGAACGCCGACCAGGGCCAGGCCCACCTCTCACCTGGGTGGTCTCAACCTGCCCTGTCGCTCCGCCACAAAGATCCACTTGCGGGTACTCCTACGAGCCGACCCGACTTTAGTCATCACAGGTGTCATGTATGTAGTATATAAGTATAAACCCGCGATCACCGCCCAGGTGATCACGGCCCGATAGTATAGCACATCAGACGGACAAGAATGTAGGGCCACTGATGGAAATCTAGCATCCTATACTAAGCATGTAGGATTGCAGGTAAAGGTATCAACAGTAGTAGCAAGGATAGGCTATGCATCAGGATAGGATATCGAAAAGCAGTAACATGCTACACTACTCTAATGCAAGCAGTATAGAGAAGAATGGGCGATATCTGGTGATCAAGGGGGGGGGGCTTGCCTGGTTGCTCTGGCAAGTAGGAGGGATCGTCAACTCCATAGTCGAACTGGGCAGCAGCAGTGTCGGTCTCGTAGTCTACCGGAGAGAAGAGGGGGAAGAAACAGTAAATACAATGCAAACATAAGCATGACAATGCGTGACATGACAATGAGCGGTGCTAGGTGTGCCCTAACGCGACAGTAGGTGGTACCGGCGAAGGGGGGGAACATCCGGGAAGTATTCCCGATGTTTCGCGTTTTCGGACAAACGGACCAGAGGGGGAAAGTTGCTAGTTCGATAGGTTAGGGAGGTGTGGTGGACGAACGGACTGCGTATTCGGATTCGTCTCGTCGTTCTGAGCGACTTTCATATAGAAAACATTTTCATCCGAGTTACGGTTTAAAAGATATGAATTTTCAAAGTTTATTTGAATTTCTGGAATTATTTGAATTAAGCAAAAAAATGAATTATGACGTCAGCATGAGGCAATGCTGACGTCAGCAGGTCAACAGAGCGGCTGACCAGGTCAAACTGACTAGTGGGCCCCACCTGTCATAGACAGTGGGCTAACAGAAGATTAAACTAATTAATTTTTAGTTAATTAGCTACTGGGCCCACCTGTCAGTGAGTGATTAGATTAATTAATTAGTTTTAATTACAAAAACATTTTTCTTTTCTTTTTTTTAATTTTGCGGCGGGGCCCGCATGTCAGTGGCTGGGCCTGCCCAGTCAGCACGTTGACTGGGTTGACCCAGTCAACGGGGCCCACGGGGCCCACTGGCAGTGGCACTGGGGTGGCCCCAGGCCAGCCACGTCGGCGCCCGGCGCCGGAGCGACTCCGGCGACCAAAACAGCGGCGGCCCCTCACCGGAGTTGGCCGGAATCGCGCTACGGGGCTCGGGGAGGAGCGGGGCTAGGCCCATTCGAAGGAGCTCGCAGCGCCGCATCCAGTGGTGGCCGGGGCTTCGCCGGACTTGGCCAGAATTGGCGCCGGCGAGCGGCGGAGGCGGCGGCGCGCACGGGTGCCCGACGGAAACGAGGCTACGGCGGGCTATCGAGCAAGCGGAGGGGCTGGGGGGCATCTACGCGCTGTGGGGAGTGCAGCGGGCTTGAGCCCGTGACCAAAAGGTCACCGGAGACCCGCCGGCGACGAGCTCCGCGGCGCGGCGTTCGGGCGCGCGTGGGGAAGTAGCTAGGGGGCGCGCGAGAGCGAAGGGACAGGGGAGGAGGGGGAGAAGCTCACGGCGAGGCTGTAGGGGGACGGCAGCGTGCTCGGGGAGGCGAAACGGGGCGGCGATCGACGGCGGCCGTGCGGGGAAGAAGAGCTCGGGGAGGTCGTTGCAGGGGCTCCGGTCTCCAACGGGCTGCACCAGACGATGCAGCGGGCGACGGCGGTCCTTGGAGACACCGTGGGGCGGCGAGGCGGGCACGGTGGCCGTGGGAACGACGGTGAACGGCGGCGACCGCGTCGGGCGTGGGGAAGGGAGGAGCGGCGTGGATCTGGGGGGGAAGAGAGAGGCACAGAGGTGAGCGGGGGTGAGTGGGAGAGGGGCCCGAGGAGGCGGGGGGAGCTGGCGTCCTTATCCTCCCCGTCGCCGGCGAGGTGGTGCGGCGGGGACCGGCCCTGTTCCGACCCCGGTCGGGGGAACAGGGAAGGGGGGGCGAGTGGGAGATGGGCTAGGCCGGCTGGGCCGGGGGGGTCGGCCCAGTTGGGCCAGGGGTCCAGTGGGGGGGGCCTTCTCCTCTTTCTTTTTCTTTGTCTGTTCTGTTTTCTGTTGTATTTTCTTTTTATTTATTTATTTTATTTTTTGTTTTATTTCATTTAAAAGTATTTAGGTATTTTATAAAAATGTGTTTTCTCCACCATAATTACCAGTGTATTATTTGGCACCCACGGAACATTTTTGTTTAAATTTTTGAAAACTTTTATTTTTCACTTTAATTTTAATTGAAGTTTGAATTAGGAGTTTGAAAAGAAATGTGATGCCAATGTGATCAAGCCCTGTTTAGCAACATGATTAGCTTAATCACAGAGAGTTACTGTAGCAGGATTCTCGGGGTGTTACACAGTCTTACTTACCCCCCTCAATGTTAAATCCTGCTATGTCCCTGCTCTCCACATCAACAATTATCTTAACTAGCAAGACTCGACGATTGAGGGCAATATTTGTGGGCTCTGTTCTAGTCCACCCAACAGTTACTTTCTTGCTCCACAAGTGCATGTACACATACTATTTGTGCTTGAAAAAATCACGTCCACCAACACCGTGTTGTAGTAAATGCGTGTTGGGAGAATTTGCATTAATTTGTTTTATTTACTTGATTGTACACCTAGCTTGCTAGTAGCATGTGGGGCTTGGTGATGGAAATATGCCCTAGAGGCAATAATAAAGTTATTATTTATTTCCTTATATCATGATAAATGTTTATTATTCATGCTAGAATTGTATTAACCGGAAACATAATACATGTGTGAATACACAGACAAACAGAGTGTCACTAGTATGCCTCTACTTCACTAGCTCGTTAATCAAAGATGGTTATGTTTCCTAGCCATAGACATGAGTTGTCATTTGATTAACGGGATCACCTCATTAAGAGAATGACGTGATTGAATTGACCCATTCCGTTAGCTTAGCACTCGATCGTTTAGTATGTTGCTATTGCTTTCTTCATGACTTATGGGTTCACTGGCAACGATTGCAACTCTGGAGCGTTCATTCTTAGGGGCACATGCACAAAGACTTTCCCGCTGTCATCGGAATTCCTAGGGCTACAATGACACTTCCGTGACTAGTTCTTGCGGTGACCGTGGTCGTTTAGTGGTCTAGGGGCCTCGGTGTTAATCTTAGAATTTCGGGTGCTTTGTACTTCTATTGAACCTTTATAATGGACCCGACTCCTTAAAAAAAGGAGAGAAACTATAGTAGTCTTATCTGGTGCTAATTTTCAAAAGTAAATCTTCTATATATTTGGGGATCCGCATTGAGAAACACGTATGCTGGTACAGTGTATCAGATGATTATAACCCGAGTTCCAATTCGGTTGATGCGTAACTTTCTTAAAAGATTGGGAATGAATTAGTCACTTCTGTCAATTGAGCTCCTGTCCACTTCTTAAAAGTATATGGTACCTTGCATGTTGTTGTGGGAATATTTTGCATATTTTTTAATGATATTTGATTGTATGAAACATAAATATTGGGAGTAATAATATGAGAACCAAAACTAAAATACATATATTCTATTTTTTGATTATTGTATAGTTGTAACATATTTATAAAATATAAATAGCATAATGAAATCGAATTGTCGCCATGCATGTTTGCATGTTGATATGGACCTTTTCCTATGCATGATTCAGTAATAATATGAGAGCTAAAACTAAAAATACATACTTTTATGATTATTGTATAGTTCCAAAATATTTATTAAATATAAATAGCATAATGAAAAAAATGCATGTTTGCATGTTGAGGTGAGCTTTCCCCTATACATGATTGTAATGTTGAGATGGGCACTTCCCCATGCATGTTGCTTGCTGAGATGCCATGCTTGCGTGCTAAGAAAAATAGGTTAGTGAAAGTTAGATATTAAATATAGAAGATAAATGGACATGCCCAGCTTCCTATGTAAATGAAGGCTTGGAAGTTACTGCTGGGGGTCATAGGATGAAGAGAGTTCTGCTCCTTTAGCCAGTGCATAGCTTAGTGGACTGATTAGTTTCCTTTTCTCACATTTTGGTGTCTTTGATGCCAACGAAGGAGAGAGAAAATGTGTGTATTGTGTGTGTGCGCGCCTTTATTTATAGATCATTTATATTCTCTTGTATGTCTTGTAAACTCTTTCTTTTGTGTGATGTCATCTATCATACTTGTTTTTGTTGGTGTCATGTTCTGCATGTCTGCGCCATGTGTTCTTATTTTCCAAGTGAAATCATTATAATTCTCGAGCGGAGGGCGGAGGGACCTGTGGGCTCATAGTCAGTAGTATCTGGTGGGACTTTATCAACTCCTCGGGAAGGTAAAGACTGTGGCATTTGATCTTTAGCTCCTCTTTACTTTACAATTTCAGGATTTGCCAATGCATACGTTGAAAATATAAATTGATTTGCCACATCTCACTTTGCACTTTGTTCTTCTGCCAGTGCATCCATGTTCAGTTCTTCTATGAACATGGCACAAAGGAGCAGTATTATAATATCTTTTAACCTTTTATCCTTAAAAGAAAAGGAAACAAATGAGTTTAAGTGAAAAAGGGAAAATTATCATGAATTCAAGCATGGGAAGAACATCGGAATTGTCGGTGTGGGAAGGGGAGAAGAATCTTAGTTCATCCTCCTGCAGTTCATTCTAATATGTCCGTTGGATCCTGTCAGCAGCGTTATGTCCCCCATCTTGATCATTCCCTCCACAAAGTCCTTGAAGAAGGCGCTCTGGCTACCGACGTACTCCCGGACCAGCGCGTCGGCAGCACCGCCATTGAAGAGCTCCTGGTCCGAGTGCAGTAGGCCCCTCTTCTAGACGAGGTTCTTGTAGTAGTCGTTCTCGAAGACAGTCGGGGTTTGCAGGTCCAGCGACGCCAGGTTGTTGTCGCTGGAGCCGGTGGCGCGAGGGCAGCCTGACTGGCGGCTCCTGGCGAAGCCGGCGTCGATGTTTGTGTCGTTGTAGATGTGGTCCCGGAAGTTTGTGCAGCGTGCTAGGCCGATTGTGTGGGCTCGTGGAACACAAGTTATACCGTCAGCTCAAGTTATTACCTGTTTTGCAGTTACTCTTTTGTCAATCCATTGATCGGTAGGAATCATTCACCAACTTTCCTAATTAGCACTACGTGTTTAAGTGACCAAGGAACAATGTTTTTTGACGTTGTCCAGTCTTACAAATTAAGCGGACAGACCAAAGGTTAGGTCAGTGGTAAGTAGTCATCAATCAACTTTGTAACTCATCACCTGTAAAGTAGTATATTTGTTTAATCCAGAGAAATTATCTTATGTAGAAATTTTGAGCTTTGGAGTCAAAACGTTGCTATTAGTTCCGTTGGTTGATACCAGCTGTTCTACTGCTAGAAAGCTATAACTTGCTTCTTCAGCAAATTAAAGGAAAATATTGCTATCTCCGTCCTGGTTTATTGGTCCCTTTCATATTTAGTATCAAATTTTAATCACAGATTTAACTAACAAAACGTCAATACACAGACAAAAAATTAGGACGCGTCTAGGGAGCGGCCAGCTGCTCCCTAGCGTTCCCGAGCGGCCACCATCAGAAAAGAAAAGATTCGGTCCCCTGGCTCCAGAAAAGGAAATCCAGCTACAGACCCACGCCAACCCAACAAACCACACACAGGACGCGGTCCCCAGGCCATCACATGCCCTTCCCTCCCCTCCTGAAGCACTCAAAGCTCTCACGCCCTCTTGGCCACGAACCTTCTCCCCATATGCCCCTACCTGCCCCCACCTAGCTTCTTCTCCACGAAACAAGGGGTTCCCAGTTCTGGATCTCCATCACCAGAGCTACCATGGCAGATGAATCAAGGTGAAATAACAATGCTATGGAACAATTTGCTGCGAAAAAAAGAAGAAAAAGAGGGAGGACAGATTAGAAAGTACCAGGCAGCACCAACAAGGGTGAAAAAAGAGGTTGATCCTTTCTCCTCATGTCCAGATCCTCACTCCTTGACTTTCCCTTTCACCCCCACACCAAATTTCTCTGTGAAAAATAGCTTCTCCATACTTAAAGGACAACACAAACAAGGTAAAAAAAATGGAGAGATCCGGTACCTGTGCAATTTTAACTAATTATTGTGCAACTAGATCATAAGACAAGTCAACTTTTGCAGCAATGTGTGCAACAAAACACAGAAAATATGCAAATATATATAAGAGAGCACATATAGAGTCTTATTTCACACATAATGCAGAAGAACCAGTGTCACTATAGCAAAAAAAGAAAAAGAAAAAAGCATATTGTAGGTACAATGAAAATATAACTACCAACTAGACAAGAAGTATATGTGTTTTTTTCCTTTGATCTTTCCACACAGTAGTATATGTCACTTTGTAGCTTAGAATTGTGTGCAAAAATCTATATCAGTTCATGCACCCCCATAGCCTGTAAAACCTGCACATGATGCAAAAAAAGAAGCTTGAGAAAAAAATGAACCAACGCTAGCTTGTATTTGTAAAACTTAACGGGTACAAGTGTGCAACCGACAACACTCTCATATCCATCCACTTGTGGGGTTTGAATTTCATTAGTTGGCATCTTCAACTCATATAAAAGTAAAAGATGCCAACTCAGATAATTTCAGATTCATTTTGGTTTTAGCTAAAAATCTGTATGCAGAATTCCAAAACTAAACTTTATGTTGGCTGTTGTGCAACTACATCATCTATTTTGTGCAACTGCAAGTACTCCTGCATGCAAATCATGTCGCGTGTTTATGCAGCTATGTAATGAATTTTGAACTGAGGAACATGATGAATTTAGCCTATCTAAACACAAGAAAATAGATAAAATAGTGAATTTAACAGATTATAATCTTCCAAATAAGTAGTGCAACTATAGTCAAGTGCATTTGCAAACCTAGAAAATCATATGCATGTGAACACATGAGGATGCCAACTACTGAATGGTTCTTGTGCAACTAAAGAAGTTGAAGATGCCAACTCATGTGGCACTGTTGGTAAATATTAAAAAATTGGTGATGCCAACTCCTGATTGGTTCTTGTGCAACTTAAATAGTTGCGGATGCCAACTCATGTGATATTGTTATGTGACTATTCAAAAAGTTGAGACTGCCAACTCCCAAATGGTTCTGGTGCAACTATGAAAGTCGAGGATGCCAACTCGTGTGATACTATTGTGCAACTATTTGAAAAGTTGAGGATACCAACTCTTAATTGATTTTTGTACAACTATAAAAGTTTCAGGATGCCAACACCTAGCTGGTTCTTATGCAACCGCGTAAAAAATAATATCCCAGGTTTCTGTGTGTAGGAAAAAAATCCTAATGCCATTTTATGTTACCTCGGCAGCTGCTGCAGACGATGTTCCAACTCCAGCTACAACTCCAACCTGCGTGGTCGCCTTCCGTTTCCGCCGTTTCACGAAGAGGAATGGGTTACCAACCTAAAGGATGCATGGAAAAAGTAAGTTGTGTGTGTGCAAAAAAGGGAAATGCACCCTCACTGCTTTCTCGGTACCCCTGTTTTTGAGTTGAACGAATAGTCACGACTAGTCGATGAGTCGTAACTAGAAGTCGACTCAGACACCTCGACTAGATCGGCATGTCATGACTCGTCAAGAGTCGCTACCCCAGAATGACCTGTCGAGTCGAAAACCTTGAACGATACTTATCTCGTCATCCTCTGCCTCCCCATCGATATCAGCACGACGCGGCTGCCGCTTGGCGGGCTGTTTCGAGTTCCACCGAGAAGAATTGTTTACAGGCCACTGGATAGAACAAACAAAACACATAACATGGTCAGGAACACCCCCCCCCCCAAATAGTTATTATAATTGCAAAACAAAACTGCCACAAGGATAAATGAAAAATGATGAAAAAAGCAAACATACCTCTCATTCACTAGGAGCCGCATATCCTTCTACAACCATTTTTGGTCTGTGAAAAGAAAAGCGAACAAACAAATTAGTCGAAGCAACCAAATGTATTAAAGAGAAAAAATGAGCAAAAACAATTGATATCAAAAAAATGCCATGAGGTAAGCAAGTAATGTTGATTTTTCAAAGCACACCTACAAAACAAAACAAAAATGTGTGCAACTTGATGCACTGTATGGCCAACAGGTCACACATGAGTGTGCAACCAAAAAATCAGCATACACACTGCATGGTCATGATTTAGGCATTGAAACCAAAACTAAACTAGTTGTCAACCATGCAACTATATAGCCCTTCCCTGTACAACTGCATAAGTGTGACTAAGCTAGTTCGGATATGTATTGCTTATATTTGCAAACTCATGTATGAATGCATACCCTTGTGACAACAGAGCACACATGAGTGTGCAACCAAATGAACACATATACTGCTTGAACATGGTTTACACAATGCATCCATCTGAATACTATCGTTTGTGCAACTGGTTAGCTCTCACGGTGCAACTTCATAAGTTGGCTAGCCAACTGAGATTTGTATATGCATGATCCAACTACATTTACGTTTCTGTGCAACTATGACAACAAAATAGCCAACTGGTTATTTATATGCATGCAACTTATTAGAAAACAGAGAAACCACACAAATACATTTTGAGAGGGTTGAGCAATAACATTAGAACTATCCTCTCGGTACTCTTATGTACTTCCCTTCTTCTATTCCAACTCAAATCGCCGCCCAAAAATCAAAACATACAAACGTTATAGTGTTAGCTGACTAAACAAAACAATTATTTCACCACCCAATCATTCAGTTTCTGCAAGGACGATGGAACACACATATAATTGGACTATTTTGCTTCAGTCATGTACTGAGTAGCAGACTAGCACTCAATTAGAAAAAGGAAAACAAACATTAAAAATGTAAATATAAACTAGACTTGGGTGCTAGAACTACTAGCAAATACTACTACACTGTATTGACATGCAGGCACCCAGAATCGCTAGGCTATGATGGTCCAGTCAACGAATTTCAGACGAGAAGGTGTCAGTGCTCTCCCACGGGACCCTTCTGCCTGAATCAGGCCAGAATCGCTGCCGGCGCTGGGACCTGACACTGCTGCACCTCCGCTTGACAGATCATGACCGGAAAGACCACATCAGACACCACCACCACCGGAGGCTGCTCCATCTTCGCCATCGCGTGACACGGCCATCAAACGCCACCGTGACCATAGAATCCTCCACCTCCGCCATCACGGTGTCCAGGCACGTAGAGGAGATCATCAAAGAGCAAGCAGATGGGGGAGTGGGCTCAGTCGGAGCGGGAGGGGAAGGAATCTCAACCAACCTCGGGCAGACGAAGGAGACGACGGCCGCATCCCGTCGACGACGGCGGGGCACGGCGGCGATGGGGCTGGATCTGGTTGCGCAGGGAGGAGCGGGGCAGTTGGAGAGGACGCCATGGTGGAGTGGGCTGGTGGTGGTGCGGCCAAGCCAACCGCCGTCGTGGTGGTGCGACGACGACCTCGGGGCAGAGCCACGCGGGGGTGGTCCTCCCCTCCCTCGATCCGCCGGTGGAGCGTGGTGGCCGGTTAGTGGGAGGCTCCTGGTGGTCGGCGTTGAGGGGAGAGGCCGGTGAGCCCCGTCTGATCCAGATCCGTGGGGAGAGTGAGAGAGAGAAGCGGGTGCTGCGGGGAAGACAGAGAGAGGCTGTCGGTGGGCCGGGAACTTGTCAGATAGCGGTTGTGATGGCCGGATCGTGCGATCGCGAGCCGGCCGCTCGATGTGTCCAAATAGTGCATATGCACTTTTTAGATTTTAGGAAAAAATTATACCATTGAAAACAATGTTTAAATATGAATCCAATGGTATAATTTTTATCATATGCGTTAACATTTTATTAGTTAAATTCATGGTCAAAATTTGTCACAAAATACTATGAAGACCAATAAACTAGGACCGAGGTACTACTTGGCCATGACAAATTATGTTGGTTTAGAGTGCAACCGCAAAATTGTACTACCTGAGAGTGCGACCATGTCTTTCTGGGAGAGCCCCTGCGCCGCGAAGAGGGACGTAAGGTTCGCGAGCCCCGATGTCGGGGGAGGGATGTTGTTCTCGGCGCCGTTGAAGCTCGCCGTCGTCGAGTCCCTCCGCCCCATCTTCACCTCCCAGCTCGGCCCACCCAGCTACAGCATGTCACAGTAGTGTTCGACTTTGTTGAAGGGTACGTAGTACAGTAGTAGCTACCTAAGCATGACTATGAATGTATGGATACTTACGAAAGCGACGCTCTCCTTGGCCGCGATGGCCAGGATGTCGGCGCAAGAGACGACGCCGGGACAACACCCCTCGACGGCCGCCTTGACGGCGTCGATGACCTCGAACCCCCTGGCGGAGTTCTTGTTGGGCGTGGCGTTCTTCTTGCCGCGCAGGCCCGGCGCGTCGTCCAGCAGCAGCGAGGCGTCGCAGCCCTGGACAAAGCAGCCGTGGACGAAGCAGTCGTTCTTATGACGAGCTTCGCATCTTCGGCTGCCTTTGCTACCCTAGCATCGCCGCTACTGTGCCTCATAAGCTTGCACCCCGCTCGGTCGCCTGCATCTTTCTCGGCTACCCACCTAACACTAAGGGCTACCGCTGCTATGATCCCGTCTCTCATCGTGTTTTCACCTCCCGACACGTTTACTTTGATGAGATGGTGTTTCCGTTTCAGCAGCTGGTACCTCTTGTCGCCTCGTCACCGCCGGCCACCGGCGGCCCTCCGGCGACTCCGTCAGTTGGACGGCCCCGTTCGACCCGTGGACCGCCTCCGGGCTTTGGCGGTCCTCGCGCTCCCACGCCGGCGCCTGCATCCTCGGCCTCCTCGGCCGACCCCGACGGTGTGGCTGGCGCGCATCCTTCACCCGCCGCCCCCGACTCGGGCACCGCGGGATCGGGCGCTGCTGGCTCGGCCGCTACTTCGGCTGCCTCGACGCTGGCCGCCTCGCTGGGCCCGACGCCAGCCGCCTCGCCGGCCCTGACGCCGGCCCCCTCGCTGGCTACGACGCCGGCCGCCTCACCGGCCCCGACGCCGGCCGCCTCGCCAGTGGCTTCGCCGCCCGTGTCGCCGGCCGCCTCGCCGGTGTCTCCGATGGCGCCGACTGGCCCTATTACACGGGCCCGCACCGGTGTTCATCGTCCGAGCCTCCAGTACTCGCGCGATGAGTATGTCCTCGCCGCCTCCACCGCGGAGCCGTCTCCTTTTCCCGCGTCCGCTCGCGCAGCCCTTCGTGATCCACACTGGCTTGCGGCGATGCAGGAAGAGTTTGACGCTCTTCAGCGGAACCGTACCTGGACAATGGTTCCCCGGCCTCCTCGCGCCAACGTCATCACCGGCAAGTGGGTCTTTCGCCATAAGACCTGCTCGGATGTACTCTTGAGCGCTACAAGGCTCGCTGGGTGGTTCGTGGTTTCCGCCAGCGTGCTGGAGTGGACTTCACTGAGACGTTTGCCCCGGTTGTCAAACCGGGCACGATCCGCACCGTCCTCCAGCTCGCGGTGTCCCGAGGCTGGCCTGTTCATCAGATGGATGTCTCCAACGCCTTGCTCCACGGCCATCTTGAGGAGCAGGTATATTGTGAGCAGCCCACCGGTTTTTTCGACACCTCACTTCCTGGCCATGTGTGTCTGCTGTCCCGATCTCTCTACGGGCTCAAGCAAGCACCCCACGCCTGGTACCAGCGGATCGCCGGGTTTCTTCAGACACTGGGTTTCAGCGTCACTCGTTCAGACGCCTCATTGTTGTTCTATCGCCACGATGACACAACTGCATATTTGCTCCTCTACGTCGACGACATCATCCCGACGGCCTCCTCCGCAGCTCTTCTTCAACAGATTACTCTTCGGCTGTGTGACGAGTTTTCCATCAAGGACTTGGGTGCTCTACATTATTTCCTTGGCATTGAGGTTGTTCGGCTCCCGGACGGTTTCTTTCTTCATCAGCAGAAGTATGCGCATGAGCTTCTTGAGCATGCTGGCATGCTCAACTGTCACCCTGTTGCTAGTCCTGTTGACACGAAGGCCAAGGTTTCTGCTCTCGAGGGCTCGCCAGCGTCGGATGCTCCTTTCTACCGGTCTATCGTCGGTGCTCTTCAGTATTTGACTCTCACCAGACCGGATCTTCAGTATGTTGTTCAGCAGGTGTGTCTCCACATGCACGCCCCTCGTGACTCCCATTGGACTCTCGTGAAGCGGATCCTCCGTTACATCCGCGGCACGATGACCCTCAGGCTGACACTCACGGCGTCCACTTCTCTGGAGATGATGGCCTACTCTGACGCGGACTGGGCTGACTGCCCAGATACTCGTCGGTCCACCTTTGGCTACTGCGTCTACCTCGGTCCTTCCCTCGTCTCGTGGTCGTCCAAGCGACAACCCACGGTTTCGCGCTCCAGCGCCGAGGCTGAGTACCGAGCTGTGGCCAACGCTGTTGCTGAGTGCACCTGGCTACGACAGTTACTTCAGGAGCTGCATCACAACGTCTCCCAGTGTAACATCCCAAATTTCAATTTGGTATGTTATACATAGATCATCTTTGCATATCATGTTTTATTGCATTTTGACAAATCCTCGATAAATCCTAAGCAACTCAAGGACCCTCGGAGAGAGTTGGGGATTTTTTTTCGAATTTTCATATTTGATTTTCATCAAATAATAAGACGAGGATTTTGGTTTTAATTATTTTCTCTCCGGAAAAATATTTCATTTTAAAAATAAATGAGAGGAGAAAATATGACTTCTCCAAAACAATTGAAATACTGGAGGAAAAATGTTAAAATCATTTATTGGATTTATTTGGATTTTATTTGCAATTTTTATTGCATTAAAAATATTGCATGTTTTCAAAATATTTATTTTGTGTTAAAACAATGTTCACCCTATTCTAGATTTTCTAACTAGACGGGGAAAATTTATTTTATATTTTTTGGACTTTTATTTATTTTTCTACGAATTATTTTCCGCGGAATTTAAAAAAAAACGCGCGACGCCCGACCGGGCCGCAGCCCAGCCGAGCGCCGGCCCGCCCGCGCCCCTCTCCTTCTCCAGCACGCGCCCGCCGCCGCCGGAGTCCGCCATGGCCACGGGAGCCGCCTCCCGCTCGGCTTGCCCCCTCCCTCAAGCCACCGGAGCCCCCCTCCCTCCTATATATACCCCCTCTCTCTCTCCTCTCATCTCGCCCGCCGCCGCCTCCGCACTTGCCGCCCCGCCGCCGCTGGTGTGAGCTCGGGAGCCGCCGCCGCCGTTTGCCGCCGCCCCTCGCCGCCCTCGCCCTTTCCCCGAGCCCCGCACCCCCGCCGCACCCCCGCGCCCCGCCGGAGCCCCGCGGGATCCTCGCCGGAGCCGCCCCGACGAGGTATACCCGATGCCTTTCGGTTTGCCGGTTTTCTTTAAAAAAACCATTCGTTTTAAAAAAAACCCTAGATCGGTTTTTTTCGGTTTTGTTATTTTGCGAGCGTTCACCGAACCGTTCGTTTTAACGAACGCGTTCGTCGATTTTTCTCTGTTAACGAACGTCCGTTCTTTAACCGTTCGTCCGTTTTTCTTTTTCATCGGATTTTTCTGCGATTATCTCAGATTCGATTTCTGATCGAATCTTCGTTTCTGTTTAACTTCTCGCTCGTTTATCGGAATCAGGCGATTCAAGCCCCTAGAGTTTTGTCTCGAAATTCTCTTTCCGTTTAACCTACTCAAACAAGTTTTTGCTACAGTAAAATTTGACCTAGATCCAGATTAGTAAACGAAGCTTCTTTCTTTCACCGTTTGACTTTCGTTGCTTCGTTCGAGTTGATTCTTTTTGCAAACCGGAGTTCTTAAGTTGAACTTTCTGGTTGGATCTTTCATTCGAGTTTTACCTGTGCATTAGATGAGTACTGATTGTATGCTTGTTTGTTTGCGATAGAGTACCCGGAGTGTGCCGCTTGTTACTTCGACTCGCTAGGTTTTGCGGATCATCAGCAAGGCAAGTAACACTTTGATCATACTTTCATACCCAGTTTTATTGCATTAGATCTTTTCCTCAAACAATTGCATGATTAGGATCTAATTAAATTGTGGGTATTGGGAAGTAGTTGAGGTAGTACCTATTACCTGTTTTCTATTCAAACCCTTGGGAGTTACTTCTACGTTGCTTTTATTATTGCCATGCTATGCTCGTAGACGTGGATGGGTTTGAGTGATATTCATGACAGATGTGAGATGTTTATTAATGGTTCAACTTAAGGTGGCAACTAAAACTCACATCTGGGTGGATTGAGGCACCTGGAGAACCCAGTGTTGTCTGTTTGTATAAGGACCGCCACCCAGGCTCAAAGGGATCATAAGATTATTCATGCTAGAAACTTCCGTGTGCAGCCACAAGCTATTATGGGCTCTAGCATAGTTGAGTAGGTTACAGGATCTCTTGAAGAGGTGGGCTAGCAGATGTAGGGGAAAGTAGGTGTACCGGTCCATCCGGAGTAAAGAGTGATTGTTCCTGAAAGACTGTGTCTCGGTCATCCGTTTCTCAAACATCATGTAGTGCGAGAATCAAACGGAGGCGATCGAGTCTTGTGGGGAAAAGTGCGCAAACCTCTGCAGAGTGTACAAACTAATCATGGTTAGCCGTGTCCCCGGTTATGGACAACTTGAGTATCTAGTACCTGGATTATCATTTGAATCTCATCACCATGTTACTTTTAATTAATTTTGTTGGGTTAATGATGACACTTAATTGGGATTGAGTTGGAGGTACCTTCTCAATGTTTCACAACCACCATGATAGTTAAATAAAATTTATTCCTTTGCAGTAGGATAAAATTGGCTTTTCGCAAAACTGTAACCATAGAGCTTTCCACCAGCCATATATGCATGTAGTATAGCATTATTACTGTTCTTTATTCTCTATGTGTTACTTTGCCAGCATATCCTATGTGCTGACCCGTTTTCGGGCTGCAACGTTTCATGTTGCAGACTTTTCAGACGACGAGTAAGGTGCCTTAGGTCGTGGTCTTATACTCAGTGATGCCGCTGGAGTTGATGGACTCACTTATCTTCCAAGTCTTCCGCTGTTATCGTTTTAGATGGCCTTAAGCCATGTTTATCATACTTAATCTCTTCGGAGATATTCGATGTAATAAGTGTGTGATTGCTACTCTGTTATAAATCCTCCATTTGTACTGTGCGTGTCAGCATTACTGATCCAGGGATGACACTGGTGCACAGCAGCACAGACCATTTGAGGTCTGGTCGCTACAAAGTTGGTATCAGAGCACACGCTGACTGTAGGACACGACCACTAAGCTTAAGCCCTAGAAAGCTTCTCTCTTCTCATTTCTGACCCCTCTCCACTTTCTACTCTTTTAGGAATGGCGAATGCAAGGAGCAAGTTCATGCAACCAGATGAAGACACGCCGTTTGGTCGACACTTGAAGGAAGTCACCAAGTACTTGAACATAGGAATACCAAGCATCACCGGAACCTACAACGCCACATTACCTGAAGAGGAGAGCTGGAAGATTCAAGTTATCATTCCAGGAAGGATGTTTAGTGCCATAAGATTGGTTTTCGAAGCACCAACCTGGAGTTTAGGGAAGAGCATGGCCGCACACATCGCCATGGGACGCATTGGAGAAGTCTATCACCAGGAGCTTAAGGATACAATTTACCAAATTTGTGGACGCCGAGACGCGCAATGGGAGATGATCAGAACCAAGAAGGATGGATCAATTACAGCTTTCATCCAGGAGCAGAACCAACATATTCGTCACCAGGAGAACCAGATGTGCACGGACAAGGAAGAACTGAAGAAGGCATTAACCAAGATCAAAGAGCTCCAAGAAGAACTCAAGGCTACACGCGAAGATTATTTGGAGGAAATCAACGCACTAGTAGGGAAGAATGACGACCTGGAGAAGAAGATTGGAGTATTCATGGGAAATCCAGTGCCAAAAGCAGAAGTCGACGAATGCACTTGTCCGGATAACTACATCATCATCGACGACACCGACTCAGAACCAAGTGAAGACGACTGGGTTGATGAAGCTGGAGCAGACATCATGGAGTCTTCAACAGATCATAATTTCTAGTAGACCACCATATCGGTAGTAGTTTTCCCCCATTTAATAGTATAGTTCAAGCACTTTGTAACGCTAGTTAGATTGATTGTTTTGCCTTGTTTGAATTGATTGAGTGATATTGATTGTATTTGTCTCATGAGCATATGGGTAGTGTTTTCCCTCTAGACCTCATTCTATTCTTAACTCTCATCTTTTCTAAACCCATCAGATGCCTCCGAGACGCGACACCGGATTTGTTTTCCCGCCAGAGATCACCCAGTTGATTCAGCAACAGAATGCCCTGATGCAAGTGTTAGTGCAGAACCAAGGCAACAACAACAACAACCCACCGCCACCACCACCTGTTGATCACTTAGCCCGTTTCTTAAGGCTAAACCCGCCGGTGTTTTCCAGTAGCACCGAGCCGATTGTAGCAGATGATTGGCTCCGCAAAGTTGGAAGGGAGTTGACCACTGCAGGATGCACAGATGCGGAAAGAGTGCGTTTTGCCGCACATCAGCTTGATGGACCCGCAGCATCATGGTGGGAGAATTATACAGCCACGCACCCTATTGACACTGTCACATGGGACCAGTTTCAGCAAGCTTTCCGTACAGCTCATGTTTCAGCAGGAGCTATGGCTATGAAGAAGCGTGAGTTTCGCAACCTACGCCAAGGAGGACGCACCGTAGGCCAGTATGTGGAGGATTTCAGTAAGCTAGCACGTTATGCACCAGATGACGTTGCTACAGATGCTGCCAAGCAGGAGAAATTTTTGGAAGGGCTGAATGATGAACTGAGTATGCAGTTGATGGTAGCAACCTTCAACAACTACCAGGAGCTGGTAGATAGAGCTCTCATGATTGAAGGGAAGCAACAGCAGATTGAAAACCGCAAGAGGAAGTATGGACAAGGGAAGTACAATTCTGGAGCCCAGCAGAAGCCACGATTTACCCCGAAGCCGGGAGGACAGTTTCAGCATACCCATGGAGGAGGTAGTTCGCACAACCATAATGGCTCCAAGAATGGTAATGGGAATGGAGGAGGAAACGGACAGAACCGCACCAACCCATCTACCCCAACCAAGAGGGATCTAAGTCACATTACTTGCTTCAAGTGCCAGAAGACTGGACATTATGCAACTGATTGTCCTGAAGCCCAAAATGGAAATGGCAATGGAAGCTCTGGGAAGAAGCCGAACCCGTTCAACAAAGGGCATGTGAACCACGTGAGCGTGGAGGAAGTTGAAGCTCAGCCTGATGCAGTAATAGGTAAGTTTTTGGTTAAGTCATTTACTGCAACCGTTCTTTTCGATACTGGTGCATCGCATTCATACATATCAAGGGGATTCGTGAATAAGTTTAAGATGTCCACCCAAGTTCTCAAAACCCCTATGTTAGTAACCTCGCCAGGAGCAGAGTATATGGCAACCCAAGGATGTTTTCAGATACCATTGGCCATTGGAAGGCATGTTTTCCCCTCAGACCTCATTGTTTTGGAATCGCAAGGTTTGGATGTGATTTTGGGAATGGATTGGCTATCGTTGTATGGAGGAAACATCGATTGTGCCAGCAAGACGATTTTGCTTACCACCCCGGAAGGAAAAGGATCAAGTATGTATCCCGGCATATGCCGAAGAGGACTCAAGTAAATTCCTTATCAGGAGTTGTACAGGAGGAAGTACCAGTGGTGAAGGATTATCCGGATGTATTTCCAGAAGAGTTGCCAGGCATGCCACCAGATAGAGACATTGAGTTCTTGATTGAACTTTTGCCAGGCACAGGGCCAATATCTAAGAGACCGTACAGGATGCCCGCAAAGGATTTGGAGGAACTTAAGAAGCAGATCAAGGAGTTACTGGATAAAGGTTATATTCGCCCAAGTTCGTCACCTTGGGGATCACCAGTACTTCTAGTGGAGAAGAAAGATGGATCGCTGAGGATGGTTGTTGATTACCGAGGATTGAATGAAGTGACCATCAAAAACAAGTACCCACTGCCGATGATCAATGATTTGTTTGACCGCCTACAAGGAGCTAAAGTATTTTCCAAGATCGATCTACGATCAGGATACCATCAGTTAAAGATTCGAGAGCAGGATATACCAAAGACGGCTTTTACCACCAGATATGGATTGTATGAGTATACCGTTATGTCATTTGGACTGACTAACGCACCTGCCTATTTCATGAACCTGATGAACAAAGTGTTTATGGAGTTTCTGGATAAGTTCGTCGTGGTGTTCATTGATGATATTTTAATCTTTTCCAAGGATGAAGAAGAGCATGAGGAGCATTTACGATTGGTACTTGAGAAGCTCAGAGAACATCAGTTATACGCCAAGTTCAGCAAGTGTGAATTTTGGCTGAAGGAAGTTGGATTCCTTGGACATGTTATTTCTGGAGAAGGAATAGCAGTAGACCCTGCCAAGGTTGACACAGTGACAAGTTGGGAATCACCCACGACAGTTGGAGAAATCCGGAGTTTTCTTGGACTTGCAGGATACTACCGGAGATTCATTGAGAATTTCTCAAGGATTGCTAAGCCCATGACAGAGCTATTAAAGAAGGACACCAAATTCAATTGGACTGAGGAATGTGAAGCTAGTTTCCAGGTTTGAAGAAACGATTGGTTACATCACCAGTGTTGATTCTGCCCGATCAACGCAAGGACTATGAAGTTTATTGCGACGCTTCTCGTCGAGGACTTGGAGCAGTGCTTATGCAGGAAGGAAGAGTTGTGTCATATGCTTCACGACAACTTAAACCCCATGAGAAGAATTATGCTACGCATGATTTGGAATTAGCAGCCGTGGTGCATGCATTGAAGACATGGAGACATTTCCTCATCGGAAACCATTGTGAGGTGTACACGGATCACAAGAGTTTGAAGTATATTTTCACGCAGAAGGAGTTAAATCTCAGACAGAGGAGATGGTTGGAGCTCATTAAAGATTATGATATGAGATTGCATTATCACCCTGGAAAGGCTAACGTAGTAGCAGACGCGTTGAGCCGCAAGAGTCATGTCAACACCCTCATGACAGGAGAGTTACCTCAGGAGTTAGCCGAGGACCTTCGCGAGCTATGTTTGGAGATAGTCCCAAGAGGCTATTTAGCGGCATTGGAGATTCAGTCTACCTTGATGGAAAGGATCAGAGAAGCTCAGAAGACAGACAAGGAGATTGAAGAGATAAAGGAGAAGATGAGCAAAGGAAAAGCCAAGGGATTTCGTGAGGATGAGCACGATACCTTATGGTTTGAGGACCGCGTATATGTGCCAAATGATCCGGAGATCAGGAAGTTGATTTTGCAAGAAGCCCATGATTCACCGTACTCGATTCACCCAGGGAATACCAAGATGTATTTGGATTTGAAGAATACTTTCTGGTGGACCGGAATGAAGAAGGATATTGCAGAATATGTAGCAGTTTGTGATGTGTGTCAGAGAGTGAAGGCAGAGCATCAGAAGCCAGCAGGATTGCTACAACCATTGCCGATACCCGAATGGAAGTGGGATAAAATAGGCATGGATTTTATCACAGGATTACCCAGGACTCGTTCAGGCTATGACTCAATATGGGTTGTAGTCGACCGTTTGACGAAAGTGGCTCATTTCATTCCAGTGAAGACCACTTACACCAGTGCTAAGTTGGCAAAGATATACATGACCAGGATCGTATGTTTGCATGGAGTTCCGAGGACCATTGTATCAGACAGAGGAACCCAATTTACCTCGAAGTTTTGGAAGCAGTTACATGAAACATTGGGAACCAGGCTGGAATTTAGTACAGCTTTTCACCCACAGACAGATGGACAGACCGAGAGAGTCAACCAGATTTTGGAGGACATGTTGAGAGCATGTGCACTAGATTATGGATCTAGTTGGGACGACAATTTGCCATATGCGGAGTTTTCGTATAACAACAGTTATCAAACCAGTTTGAAGATGGCCCCTTTCGAAGCTTTGTACGGAAGGAGGTGTAGAACACCGTTGTTATGGGACGAAGTTGGAGACCGTCAGTTGTTTGGACCAGATTTGATTAAGGAGTCTGAACAGAAAGTGAGGTTGATTCGCGATAGGCTCAAGGTAGCCCAGTCCAGGCAGAAGAGTTATGCTGATTCTAAACGAAAGGAGACAGTTCACGAAGTTGGAGACAGAGTGTATCTTCGAGTATCACCACTTCGAGGAGTGAAGCGCTTTGGAGTTAAGGGAAAGTTAGCGCCCCATTTTATCGGACCATACAGAGTTGTGGAACGTATGGGAGAGGTTGTCTACAAGCTGGAATTGCCCGAAGGATTGTCTGGAGTTCATGATGTATTTCATGTTTCTCAGTTGAAGAAGTGCCACGCAGAGATGGCTGAGATACCGCTGAGAGATACTGTGCCACTGGAAGCGATTCAGCTGGAAAGTGATTTTACCTATGAGGAGAAACCAGTTAAGATTCTCGAGTATGCCAGCCGAGTTACCCGCAGCAAGGTTATCAAGTTTTGCAAAGTTTAGTGGAGTCACCACACGGAAGATGAAGCCACCTGGGAGCGAGAGGAAGATCTACGGAAGGACCACTCCCACCTGTTTTCTAGCCAACCCGAATCTCGAGGGCGAGATTCATCTTAAGGGGGTAGGTTTGTAACATCCCAAATTTTCAATTTGGTATGTTATACATAGATCATCTTTGCATATCATGTTTTATTGCATTTTGACAAATCCTCGATAAATCCTAAGCAACTCAAGGACCCTCGGAGAGAGTTGGGGATTTTTTTTCGAATTTTCATATTTGATTTTCATCAAATAATAAGACGAGGATTTTGGTTTTAATTATTTTCTCTCCGGAAAAATATTTCATTTTAAAAATAAATGAGAGGAGAAAATATGACTTCTCCAAAACAATTGAAATACTGGAGGAAAAATGTTAAAATCATTTATTGGATTTATTTGGATTTTATTTGCAATTTTTATTGCATTAAAAATATTGCATGTTTTCAAAATATTTATTTTGTGTTAAAACAATGTTCACCCTATTCTAGATTTTCTAACTAGACAGGGAAAATTTATTTTATATTTTTTGGACTTTTATTTATTTTTCTACGAATTATTTTCCGCGGAAATTAAAAAAAACGCGCGACGCCCGACCGGGCCGCAGCCCAGCCGAGCGCCGGCCCGCCCGCGCCCCTCTCCTTCTCCAGCACGCGCCCGCCGCCGCCGGAGTCCGCCATGGCCACGGGAGCCGCCTCCCGCTCGGCTTGCCCCCTCCCCCAAGCCACCGGAGCCCCCTCCCTCCTATATATACCCCCCTCTCTCTGTCCTCTCATCTCGCCCGCCGCCGCCGCCGCACTTGCCGCCCCGCCGCCGCCGGTGTGAGCTCGGGAGCCGCCGCCGCCGTTTGCCGCCGCCCCTTGCCGCCCTCGCCCTTTCCCTGAGCCCCGCACCCCCGCCGCACCCCCGCGCCCCGCCGGATCCTCGCCGGAGCCGCCCCGACGAGGTATACCCGATGCCTTTCGGTTTGCCGGTTTTCTTTAAAAAAAACGTTCGTTTTAAAAAAACCCTAGATCGGTTTTTTTCGGTTTTGTTATTTTGCGAGCGTTCACCGAACCGTTCATTTTAACGAACGCGTTCGTCGATTTTTCTCTGTTAACGAACGTCCGTTCTTTAACCGTTCGCCCGTTTTTCTTTTTCATCGGATTTTTCTGCGATTATCTCAGATTCGATTTCTGATCGAATCTTCGTTTCTGTTTAACTTCTCGCTCGTTTATCGGAATCAGGCGATTCAAGCGCCTAGAGTTTCGTATCGAAATTCTCTTTCCGTTTAACCTACTCAAACAAGTTTTTGCTACAGTAAAATTTGACCTAGATCCAGATTAGTAAACGAAGCTTCTTTCTTTCACCGTTTGACTTTCGTTGCTTCGTTCGAGTTGATTCTTTTTGCAAACCAGAGTTCTTAAGTTGAACTTTCTGGTTGGATCTTTCATTTGAGTTTTACCTGTGCATTAGATGAGTACTGATTGTATGCTTATTTGTTTGCGATAGACTACCCGGAGTGTGCCGCTTGTTACTTCGACTCGCTAGGTTTTGCGGATCATCAGCAAGGCAAGTAACACTTTGATCATACTTTTCATACCCAGTTTTATTGCATTAGATCTTTTCCTCAAACAATTGCATGATTAGGATCTAATTAAATTGTGGGTATTGGGAAGTAGTTGAGGTAGTACCTATTACCTGTTTTCTATTCAAACCCTTGGGAGTTACTTCTACGTTGCTTTATTATTGCCATGCTATGCTCGTAGACGTGGATTGGGTTTGAGTGATATTCATGACAGATGTGAGATGTTTATTAATGGTTCAACTTAAGGTGGCAACTAAAACTCACATCTGGGTGGATTGAGGCACCTGGAGAACCCAGTGTTGTCTGTTTGTATAAGGACCGCCACCCAGGCTCAAAGGGATCATAAGATTATTCATGCTAGAAACTTCCGTGTGCAGCCACAAGCTATTATGGGCTCTAGCATAGTTGAGTAGGTTACAGATCTCTTGAAGAGGTGGGCTAGCAGATGTAGGGGAAAGTAGGTGTACCGGTCCATCCAGAGTAAAGAGTGATTGTTCCTGAAAGACTGTGTCTCGGTCATCCGTTTCTCAAACATCATGTAGTGCGAGAATCAAGCGGAGGCGATCGAGTCTTGTGGGGAAAAGTGCGCAAACCTCTGCAGAGTGTACAAACTAATCATGGTTAGCCGTGTCCCCGGTTATGGACAACTTGAGTATCTAGTACCTGGATTATCATTTGAATCTCATCACCATGTTACTTTTAATTAATTTTGTTGGGTTAATGATGACACTTAATTGGGATTGAGTTGGAGGTACCTTCTCAATGTTTCACAACCACCATGATAGTTAAATAAAATTTATTCCTTTGAAGTAGGATAAAATTGGCTTTTCGCAAAACTGTAACCATAGAGCTTTCCACCAGCCATATATGCATGTAGTATAGCATCATTACCGTTCATTACTCTCTATGTGTTACTTTGCCAGCATATCCTATGTGCTGACCCGTTTTCGGGCTGCAACGTTTCATGTTGCAGACTTTTCAGACGACGAGTAAGGTGCCTTAGGTCGTGGTCTTATACTCAGTGATGCCGCTGGAGTTGATGGACTCACTTATCTTCCAAGTCTTCCGCTGTTATCGTTTTTAGATGGCCTTAAGCCATGTTTATCATACTTAATCTCTTCGGAGATATTCGATGTAATAAGTGTGTGATTGCTACTCTGTTATAAATCCTCCATTTGTACTGTGCGTGTCAGCATTACTGATCCAGGGATGACACTGGTGCACAGCAGCACAAACCATTTGAGGTCTGGTCGCTACACCTAGGCTACAGTTGTCTACTGCGATAACGTTTCCGCGGTGTACCTCTCCGCCAACCCCGTTCATCATCGATGGACTAAACACATTGAGCTGGACATTCATTTTGTGCGCGAGCAGGTGGCTCTCGGACGCATTCGGGTTCTCCATGTGCCGACTGCACAACAGTTCGCCGATGTGATGACGAAGGGTCTGCCGACTTCCACCTTCGAGGAGTTTCGTTCCAGTCTTTGCGTCACTGGCGCCGCTTCGACTGCGGGGGGGGGGGGGTGTTGAGTATATTGTGTACGTGTATATTTGTGTGTAGGGCCCACCTCCTGTTTCCTTTGTATAGTTGAGGTTGTGGCCCACCTCTGTACTTATATATACGTGCCTGGTGCACCGATCAATACATCGCGATTGCACAGCCCACATCTTGTCCTTCTACAATTCAAAATATCTCATTATAGAATTATACATGTATTTATACATGGCATTGCTTTACATGTTAAGCATGAAATTGTTACTTGTTGAAATGTATTTAAGTAATATACGCTTAAGGAAGCTGGTCGACTATCAGTGGAATACAATATTATTTATATTGAAAAGACTACCCGGGTACACTGATGATTGAAAGGAGTTAGATCATATAGTTAGATTGCGGCCCTAAGAGCATCTACAACCGGACTTGGCAAATCTGGCCCCTCACACGCCCAGGGACGCGTCCGGGCACGCCCGCGGGCGCATCCGGACGGGCCCTCATATTTCCTTCCGTGCATCCACATATCTCAAATCCGGACTCTCATATCCATGCAAATATATGCACGTCGATCATGCAACACAATATGGCACGTAAATAGCAATTGTTGGTATCAAGCATACATAGCGTTTACATAAAATTTATTTGAAGTGCCAAACTCAAGCATTTCCTCGTTGGTTGCCATTATCGGTCCACATGTGCTCCACAAAATCATTGAGTAGCTACGTGTGCATCTGCTAATTTCGAAGATTCTGATGCATCTGCAAAAAGTTCATCTGCTTCGAAATCATGGGTTTGGTCTACACCATCACCCTCATTCTCGACAATCATATTGTGCAGAATAACACAATATGTCATCAGCTGCCACAAAGTTTCCGATTCCCACATCATTGCAGCGCTCCTCACAATTCCCCAATGAGCTTGAAGCACACCAAATGCCCTCTCCACATCCTTCCTAGCCGCTTCCTGCATTGTTGCAAAGTGGCTTTGTTTATTGCCACGCAACTCGAATATGATCTTCACAAACGCCGCCCACTGAGGATAGATACAAATGGCAAGATAGGACCCCATGTTGTAGTCCCGGACGTTGACGTTGTAGTTGCACGGTGGTGATTCCCCATTGCAAAGCCTCCTGAACACCAGAGATCGTTGAAGCACGTTGATGTCGTTGTGAGAACCGGGCATTCCAACGAAAGCATGCCAAATCCATAAGTCATGTGATGCCACCGCTTATAGTATGATGGTGGCCTTTCTGGTGTGACCTTGATACATTCCCCGCAGACCTTTGGGGCAGTTTTTCCATTGCCAATGCATGCAATCAATTGATCCCAGCATTCCTAGAAACCCCCTTGCCTCTCCAATAGCCAACAACTTCTCTGTGTCCTGCGCATTTGGTTCTCTGAGATACTCCGGCCCAAATAACTCAACCACGGCGCGAGCAAAATTGACAGTAGTCTTGAGGCACGTGCTCTCCCCCATCCTAACCATCTCACCAACGGCGTCTGCAGCAGTACCAAGTGCAAGCATCCTCAGAGAAGCCATGCACTTCTGCTTGGCTGAGAAAGAGAGTTGGCCGCAGCAATCCCTTCTCAGCTTGAAGTAGTCGTCGTGTGCCTCCAATCCCTCCACAATGCGCAAAAACAATAGTTTTCGCATGCGAAAACGGCAATGAAACCATGGATCATCCGGGAAAGCAGGTGTGGGAGCAAAGTAGTCATTGTGCAGTAGTTTTGCTCCGGACACCCTGTCCCGGTTGATCACTCTTCTCCCTTTGATTGAGCCCTTGAAGTTGAGAATACACTCCACTTGCCAGTCCATTTCCCCTTGCATGCTCATGAGCATGATCGTGTCCACTTCTTCGTCTGAATTCGACGAATCGAACAACTCATCTTGAATCATTTGGTCAAGCTCCGTCGGTCCATACTCCTCGTCCGACGAAGCATCGGAATCCATCATTTACGTAAAAAAATCACAATAATTCTGGTCGGTCAATGTGTCGAACACATCAAGCGCAAGGCGAAGCCGGGGAGTTGCCGGACGTACCACGGTGGTGTCTGGGCCGACGACAATGTCCCCTGCGGCAAGGACGGGAGCGCTCTTCCGGACCTGGCGGCAGTGAGCCTGGGAACGGCTATGGAGCGGGCGCAGCGGCGGAGCTGCGAGACGGACGGCGCGGAGGAGGAAGAATAGAGGAGGGAGCAAATGGATCCGGCAGCTCGGGGCGGGGGCGGGGGGATTCGGTGCAATTTGGGGTGGGGTCGGGTTGTCGGGTCCGACGTGGCGGGCGTGCCAGGGCGCACCTAGGCGCTGATACGTCTCCAACGTATCTATAAATTTTGATTGTTCCATGCTATTATATTATCTGTTTTGGATGTTTTATATACATTAGTATGTTATTTTATATTATTTTTGGACTAACTTATTAACCTAGAGCCCAGTGCCAGTTTCTGTTTTTTTTCTAGTTTTTGACTTCTACAGAAAAGGAATACCAAACGGAGTCCAAACGTAATAAAACTTTACGATGATTTTTCTTGGACCAGAAGACACCTAGAAGACTTGGGGAGAGGGCAGCGGAGTCCCAAGGAGGCCACAAGCCCTGAGGGCGCACCCTAGGGGGGACGCGCCCCCAAGGCTTGTGGGTCCCTTGGAGGTCCTCTAACCCTAATTCCAGCTCTATATATTCTCAAATATTCCCTGAACATAAGAAGCGTCCACGAAAATACTTTTCCGCCGCCGCAAGCCTCTGTTCCCGTGAGATCCCATCTTGGGGCGTTTTCCGGTACTCTGCCGGAGGGGGATTCGATCACGGAGGGCCTCTACATCAACCTTGTTGCCCTTCCGATGAAGTGTGATTAGTTTACCACAGACCTACGGGTCCATAGCTAGTAGCTAGATGGCTTCTTCTCTCTCTTTGATCTTCAATACAATGTTCTCCTCGATGTTCTTGGAGTTATATCTGATGTAATATTTTTTTGCGGTGCGTTTGTTGAGGTCCGATGAATATGATCAGATTATTTATGAATATTATTTGAGTCTTCTCTGAACTCTTTTATGCATGATTAAGATATCTTTGTATTTCTCTTCGAACTATCGGTTTGGTTTGGCCAACCAGATTGGTTCTTGCAATGGGAGAGGTTCTTAGTTTTGGGTTCAATCTTGTCGTGTCCTCACCTAGTGACAGAAGGGATAGAGAGGCACGTATTGTATTGTTGCCATCAAGGATAAAAAGATGGGGTTTATGTCATATTGCTTGAGTTTATCCCTCTACGTCATGTCATCTTACTTAAAGCGTTGCTCTATTCTTATGAACTTAATATTCTAGATGCAGGCAGGAGTCGGTTGATGTGTGTAGTAATAGTAGTAGATGCGGAATCGTTTCGGTCTACTTGTCATGAACGTGATGCCTATATTCATGATCATTGCCTTAGATATCGTCATAACTATGCGCTTTTCTATCAATTGCTCAACAGTAATTTGTTTACCCACCGTATGTTTTCTTTCAAGGGAGAAGCCTCTAGTGAAACTTATGGCCCCCGGGTCTATTTTCCATCATATATTTTCATATCTATAAACCAAAAAACACAAAAATACCTTGCTGCAATTTATTTATATTTACTTTAGTTTGCTCTTTTATTTATATTTTATCTCTATTAGATCTCACTCTTGTTCGTGACCGTGAAGGGATTGACAACACCTTTTTCGGTTGTGTGCAAGTGTTTGTTAGTTTGTGCAGGTGCATATATTGAGACTTGCTTGTGCCTCCTACTGGGTTGCTACCTTGGTTCTTAACTGAGTAAATACTTATCTCTACTTTGTTGCATCACCCTTTCCTCTTCAAGGAAAAAATCAACGCAAGCTCAATGTGACGCCCCGAGACCGATGCTCTAGTTACCTTCCACTTATTTCATCAACGTTGTGTGTTTCAATTGTTTGTTGCCATGATCTTGATGGGTGCCATTGTCATATTTTGCTTCTTGCATCAGGCTCATCATTTGGTTATATTGCATTGTCATGCCCATCATTGTCATATTGCATTGCCTCTTGTCATTTTGCATGCTAATAATATACCTTGTGGTAATCATCATGTTGTTGCCATGTGCATTTCATTCATCCTTATGTGGTGTGTTGTTGTTATGATGTGTGTGAGCATCATTTCTTGCCATTGCCCATACATCATCACCTCCTTTCTTCTTCTCTCTTTCTTGTTTTGCAAGTGACCTTTTCCCCTCCTTCATAAATGTTCATTCTTTCCCTATTAATCTTGAACCATGCCTACACCCTCTCTGCCAATTTTCAGCTCTTTTGGACTTGATTTGGTTGGAATCAAAATTGCCTCAAGTTTGAAAAATTCAAACTTGTCATAATTTTCTTTCTCTAAAAATGCCCAAAGAAATTTATTCAAATGCTTCATAAAACCAGGATATCATATATATCCTTATCTCATCCTAATTCTTTGCCAAACTCTCTGCACTTTTTCTTGCATTTCTATCTGAAGAAATTGATCAAGAAAAGAATAGAGAGGAGCAGTAGTACAGCCCAGCCAACAGCAGCAGCAGCCTGCCTGGGCCTCGTCCTCCAGGCCGGCTCAGCAACGGACCCAGCAACCCCTCCGCCGCAACCCAGCTCAGCCTGCCCCACGCCTCTCCCTCGCTCCTGTTCTTCCCCGCGCACCCATCTACCCCCGCGAGCTACCTAACACGTGGGCGCTTCAGCCCCACCTGTCAGTGACCCCGCTCTCTCTCTCTCTCTCTCTCTCTCACCCACCTTTTCTTCCTCCTCGGTCCCCCCTCGCCTCGCCGCACATGGCCACGGCTGAGCGCATGCCGTGCTCCACCCATCGCCCTAGCCCCCTTTTAAACCCCTCTCTGCGTCCCATGCCTCGCTAGGGTTTCCCTCTCACGTCTGCCGCCGCCACCAGGTGAGTCCAGCGACCATAGCCACCGCCCGAAGCTCTTCCCGAGCGCATCTGGGAGCGCGTCCTCGTTGCCGGCGTGCTCTACGTAGAATCCAGGCGCCACGACCGTGTCCTCCTTCTTCCACGACACCGTCTTCGTCCACTACGTCGACTACGGTGCCTGGAACACCAAGTCCTCATGTCTTCTTCCTCGTCCTCGACTCCTGTCGCCGCACGTGTTCGGTCACTGTCGTGGTCGACTCCGTCCTTCTCTCGTCGATCCGAACGCGTGAGCGTGTTCGTGGTGAGCTCAAGATCCTCCATATGCCCTTCTTCCCCTCTTTTGCATGTTCTAAGCATGGCCGCCATGTGCGTCCATCGTCACCGCCTTCGGGCCTCGTCTCCGGCGAGCACCCTGATCCCCGTAGGAGCGCATGTCCATAGTGTTCCTGCTGTCTCCTAGGTTCGCCCCATCATCGTCTTGTCTCCGTAGTTTACTCCCTCATGTCGCCGTGTTCGAGTCTGTCACCGCCGCGTCTGTCCCTCGTCGGCGTCTGGTGCGGCGAGATGCACACGCGCGTGCGGGTTCCTCATGCGGTCCCATACGCACCCTCCACCGTGCTAATAGGTCACTGGAGATGCTCAGGCAAGCCCTCCACTGCTCCTCGCTCGTCGCCGGCCAGATCCTCTTCGATTCAGTCAAAATCCGTCGAACCCCTTTCTTATCGGTACTCCCTGCCCTATCCCAGCGGCAGAGCCCCTGCCCTCCTAACGCAGCGACCGGGGTTCGACCCCCCCGTAGGCGCAGTATAATCCCCCCCATTTTTCCAATTAGCTAGTCTATGACAGGCAGGCCCCACCTGTCATACCCACTTCCAGCCAGGGCCCAGCTGTCATCCTCTAACCCTCCTTCCTTTTTTTTTATCTAATTAGCCCAGCGAATATTCCTTTTCTGGATGAGGGCATCTTTTCCCTTTTGGGAAAGTCCAATTCTGGACATTCCAGATCGGGCAGTATTCCACTTCTGCCTTTTACCATATTTGGTAGGTTTTTACTTCATGCATTGTGGGCATTTACAGACAACAAGATATACATGTTATATATGTTTTTGGGGTAGAAAATCCCACCAATCCATCTGTGGCATCCATTTCATCATTTGGGCAAGTTTGTAAACATGTTATTTATGCAGCATATGCCATTTTGTCATTTTTGTGTATTTATTTCCATGTATGTTATGTGGTAGTTTTGCACATGGTTAGGTTCAACATCATGTCTACTTGTTGCTAATTTTTATTCCATGCCATGATATGTTTTGTAGTGAGTGAAACAAGCTTGCAAACATGCCTACTCATATCTGTTAATGCCATGCCTTGTTAATTCCAGATCGGGCAGTATTCCACTTCTGCCTTTTACCATATTTGGTAGGTTTTTACTTCATGCATTGTGGGCATTTACAGACAACAAGATATACATGTTATATATGTTTTTGGGGTAGAAAATCCCACCAATCCATCTGTGGCATCCATTTCATCATTTGGGCAAGTTTGTAAACATGTTATTTATGCAGCATATGCCATTTTGTCATTTTTGTGTATTTATTTCCATGTATGTTATGTGGTAGTTTTGCACATGGTTAGGTTCAACATCATGTCTACTTGTTGCTAATTTTTATTCCATGCCATGATATGTTTTGTAGTGAGTGAAACAAGCTTGCAAACATGCCTACTCATATCTGTTAATGCCATGCCTTGTTATTTCACTGTCTGAAACTGCTTATATGACTTGCCATTTTGCATTGATGCTATCATCTTAACTATGTGTTTCTGGCACATGTTCAGTGAGGGAGTTTTGTTAAGTGCATTTACTACATGAATGCCATGTTCTTGCTTGCCATGATAAGTTCCTGTAGCATATAGCTTACTAGCCCTAAACATTGCAATCTGGAACTGTTTCTGCCATGTCCAATATTTTTTTCACCAAGTCTATAAAACTGTTATCATTTGTCTTTTTGCCATGTTGTTTTCATGATGATCTACTGAGTTTTAGAAATAGGTCAGTAATCATGTTTTGTAGTGGATGTTATGTACTTCAATGCCATGCCTTTTTTACATGTTTAGGTTCTGTTGCATATTTAAATGTTGCATCCAAGTTGGCTTGTTGCTGTTTTATACAGCTTTGCATTGCATTTTGTTTTGTTCGTCATTTGCAAACTGTGCATCCGTTTCCGATGATCTTTATATCGTTTTCGACTAGAATCCTCCAATATTTCTAGTGGCATGCTTGGTTTACCAAGATTTTCCCATATCCATCTTACCTCCACCGATTCCTTCCCGTTGGCGTATCCCTCGTTCCGGTAGAACCGTAGCCCCTTTCGTAACTTTCTTCATACCCATTCATGATAGAATTGTATGTAGAACATGTTCTTTGGCATGCCATGCTTCATTAAAATGGACATACATCATACTTGGTTGTGCATCATGCCTTGTTCATGTGTTGTTTGTTTACCGTGTTGTTTGCTTCTTTCCGGTTCTGCTTCTTCTCGATAGTTATGGTTTCTTTGCAATTGTGAGGATGTGTTCGACTACGTTGGTTCGTCTTCTTCATGGACTCAATCTTCTTCGAGGGATTTCAGGCAAGATGACCATTACCCTGGATACCACTACTATCTTTGCTTTGCTAGTTATCTCGATGCTATCGCTATGTCGCGCTACCTACCACTTGTTTATCAAGCCTCCCAAATTGCCATGATAAGCCTCTAACCTTTTCCACCATCCCAACAAACCATTGTTTGGCTATGTTACCGCTTTACTCATCCCCTCTTATAGCGTTGCTAGCTGCAGGTGCAGTGCAGGTTGTTCCATGTTGGGACATGGATATCATGGGATATCACAATATCTCTTATTTAATTAATGCATCTATATACTTGGTAAAGGGTGGAAGGCTCGGCCTTTTGCCTGGTGTTTTGTTCCACTCTTGCCACCCTAGTTTCCATCATACCGGTGTTATGTTCCTTGATTTTGCGTTCCTAACGCGCTCGGGGTTTATGGGCCCCCTCGACAGTTCGCTTTGAATAAAACTCTTCCAGCAAGGCCCAACATTGGTTTTACCATTTGCCTAATAACAACTAAAACTTGCATAGGGATTTACCGGTACCCGAGGATAATTAATCAACAAACCGGGCCAGTGCTCCTCATGAGTGTTGGTCCACCTACCTAGCAGTCGGCGGTGCCGCCTCGGGGAAACTCGATGGTATTTTGGCTATCGTCCACTTTGCATAGACGGTGTTGTCCTGAGAACGAGATATGCGTGGCTCTTATCGGGGTGACGACACACTCGGTGGTCTTGCTGGTTTTGTTTTACCATTGTCGAAATGTCTTGTGAACCGGGATTCCAAGCTTGATCGGGTTGTTCCGGAATGGAGGATTTTCCTCTGCAGATCGTGAGAGTTTGTGATGGACTAAGTTGGACACCCCTGCCGGGTTTAATCTTTTTGATAGTCGTGCCTGCGGTTATGTGGCAGATGGGATTTTTTAATATTCGGTTGTAGAGAACTTGACACCAGATCCGTAATAAAATACACCAACTGCGTGCGTAACCGTGACTGTCTCTTTTCGAGCAAGTTCGAGAAGAGAACACGGTGGGGTTATGTTTGATTCGTAAGTAGTTCCGGATCACTTCTTGATCATTACTAGTTGCGACCGTTATGCGTATATTCTCTTCTTATTATTGTACTTGTAAGTTAGCCACCATACAGATACTTAGTGCTGCTACAACCTCACCACTTATGCATTCCATACCCATTAAGCTTTGGTAGTCTTGATACCCATGGTAATGGGATTGCTGAGTCCTCGTGGCTCACAGATTACTACAACAATAGGTGCTCGTACAGGTAATGTGATGATATGATGTGAAAGTGATGCTTGCTTGTTTTGGTGTTCTTGTTCTGCTTCTTCTTCTTCGATCGAGGGATAGGTTCCTGGTCGGCAGCCTGGGCTAGCAGGGTGGATGCCGTTTGAGCTTTTCGTTTGTGTTTCATCCATAGTCGGATGTTGCTCTTTTGTGTGATGTTTGATGTATTTGTGAGGCAAGTGTATGCCTTTGTATGTATCCCCATTTGAGTTGTATATGGTACGATGTAATGATATCCACCTTGCAAAAGCGTCTTCAATATGCGGCTCTATCCTTGATGGGACCTTCGAGTTCCTCTCGGATAGGATCGCATATTGGGTGTGACACTCAAGAAGTAGCAGGAAGAATTTCTGGCGCCATTGCCGGGGAGGTTCTACATCAAGCCTACCAAGTACCCATCATAAACTCTCATTTGTTGCACTTACATTATTTGCCATTTGCCTCTCGCTTTCCTCTCCCCCACTTCTAAAATGTTTTCAGAAAAATAAAAAAATATTTGCCTTTTATTCGCCTTCTTTCGTTCGTCTTTTCGTTTGCTTTTAGTTTGCTCGTGTGCTAGATTGGTTTCTTGCCATCATGTATGAATTTGGGGAGATTATCATTGAAAAAGAGAGTAATAATCTTGAGGGAAACTTTGATGAATTTGCTAATAATGATCCTCATGAAGAACCTACTATCATGCATACTAAAAAGCTCTGCGTGGGTAGCGATAATATTATTGGAAAAGGTGTTATCCAAGATTTCTTTACTTTTGCTGGTACGATACCCATGCTAGGAGGGTCAATCCTTAATAAAACTAATAGCCTTGCGGATGCAATATCTTTGCTTGTAATTGAACTTGAAAGACAATTTGTTCACATGCATCCGTGTATACAAAGGGTTTTCCTAGAATTCTCTAATTTTCACCACCCTTCCGTTAAACGTATTGCCAACATATTCCTAGCTCATGAATTTAGGTTTATTTTAAAAGAAGCGGGTGAAATATTTGCTCATTATAATATCAATAGTGGTTGTCCTCCCATAGAGGAGATCCTTTTTAATCAAGAAGAAATAATGGGATTGCAATCTCCGGATTATGCTGCTTATAATGAAAACTTAAGAAAGGAAGTTCCTCACGATGTTTTGGTTGGTAAGATTTATGAACACAATGACCCTTTTGCTATTCAAAATAACGGATTTGGGTTTGTGCTAAGACATAAACTTAGAGAATTCACTCAAAGGAATATTTATAATGAAGAAATAATTATCAAGTACAAATGGCCGAAGGAGTGCCCTATTCCTCCCAAACTTGATCTTATAGATCATTACACTATTAAATTTAGCCCCTTCGATTATTTTTGCTTGCCACAAAGAAATCTTGCTGCCGAGAGGAGGGAGTATGAGATGAGCATTGATGATCTCCCTCACTTCTATTTCAATGATTAAGATCTATGTTTTATGCCTAGCTAGGGGCGTTAAACAATAGCGCTTGTTGGGAGGCAACCCAATTTTTATTTTTATGTTTATTGTTTTTGGTTCTGTTTTTCAATAAATACACATTATTACCTCTGTAGTGATTGTGTTTTGGTGTTTTAATTAGTGTTTGAGCCAAATAAGAACTTTGGGATGGTCTATCGTGATAGTTGATTTGATTTTGCTGAAAAACAGAAACTTTTGTGCCCATTGCCAAAAATTTAAAAAATCACAGAAACGTGCTTTTGGTCTTAATTTTTTTACACAAGATTGATATAAAAATTTCCTAATTTTTCCTAATTTTTCAGAATTTTTGGAGTTACAAAACTATATGAAATTTCCAGATTACTACAGACTGTTCTGTTTTTGACAGATTCTGTTTTCTATGTGTTGTTTGCTTATTTTGATGAATCTATGGGTAGTATCGGGGGGTATGAACCATGGAGAAGTTGGAATACAGTAGATATAACACCAATATAAATTTAGAATGAGTTCACAATAGTACCTAAAGTGGTGATTTTTTTTATTATACTAACAAATCTTACGAGTTTTCTATTGAGTTTTGTGTTGTGAAGTTTTCAAGTTTTGGGTAAAGATTTGATGGACTATGGAATAAGGAGTGGCAACAGCCTAAGCTTGGGGATGACCAAGGCACCCCAAGGTAATATTCAAGGACAATCAAGCATCTGAGCTTGGGGATGCCCCGGATGGCATCCCCTCTTTCGTCTTCAATCCATTGGTAAATTTAGTTGAGGCTATATTTTTATTCATCACATGATATGTGTTTTGCTTGGAGCGTCTTGTATGATATGAGTCTTTGCTTTTTAGTTTGCCACAATCATCCTTGATGTAAACACATTTTTAGATGGACACGCTTTAATCATGAATTTATTAGAATACTCTATGTGCTTCACTTATATCTTTTGAGCTAGGCAGTTTGCTCTAGTGCTTCACTTATATCTTTTTAGCGCATGGCTGTGGCTTTATTTTATAGAAATTGTTGAACTCTCATGCTTCAATTATATTATTTTGAGAGTCTTAAACAGCATGGTAATTTGCTTAGGTTATGAATTTAGTCCTAATATGATGGGCATCCAAGAGGGATATAATAAAAACTTTCATATGAAGAGCATTGAATATATGAGAAGTTTGATTCCTTACATTTGTTTTGAGATATAAAGATGGTGATATTACAGCGATGCTAGTGAGTAATTGTGGATTGGTAGAAATACTTGTGTTAAAGTTTGTGATTCCCGTAGCATGCATGTTTGGTGAATCATTATGTGATGAAATCGGAGCATGATTTATTCTTTGATTGTCTTCCTTATGAGTGGCGGTCAGGGACGTGCGATGGTCTTTTCCTACCAATCTATCCCCCTAGAAGCATGCGTGTAGTACTTTGTTTCGATGGCTAATAAACTTTTGCAGTAAGTATGTGAGTTCTTTATGACTAATGTTGAGTCCATGGATTATATGCACTCTCACCCTTCCACCATTGCTAGCCTCTCTAGTACCGTGCAACTTTCGCCGGTGCATTAAACCCACCATATACCCTTCCTCAAAACAGCCACCATACCTACCTATTATGGCATTTCTATAGCCATTCCGAGATATATTGCCATGCAACTTCTACCGTTCCGTTTTATTATGACAGATACCACCATTGTCATATTGATTTGCATGATCATGTAGTTGGCATAGTATTTGTGGCTTGGCCACCGTTCATATTTTTTATACATGTCACTCTCGATCATTGCACATCCCGGTTGATCAAGTGTAAGTACAGTGGGGTTTTACGCCCAAACTGCGAGTGTCGTGTTCTCCACAGGGACTAGGCGATGGCAACTACACTCGGCTAAAGCTAGGTGGCACGATTATGGGTGATGAAAACAAAAAATAAACCTAACACAACGAATGGTAATTATCGAATTCAACTAGTACAGGGGACTCACAAATAGTCAAAACCACAGTTATTAGAATTAACCACAATCACAAATATACATATGACTGAAAACATATATATGACAGTACAAGTCTAACTCGAAATGAGCAGCTCAAGAACTCACAATTTCACATATACTGTAGTAACTAAACATAGAGGAGGCACGAATTATGTATACAGAATAGTATGCAAAGTTCACATTACAGTTTTCAGAAATTGCTAAGAGAAAGAGAGAGTGGCAAGATTTACAAAGGAACAGCAGCAGGGGGGGCGTGAGGAGAGAACAACATCAATTTTGAGGGAGGAGCAGCTACAGAAGGAGGTTCAGAGAAGAAGAGCAGCAAGGTCAGGAGAAGGAGAAGTGCAGCAGCAAGGTAAGGAGAAGGAGAAGAAGCAAGGGCATCAGCAGAGGTAAGGGAAGAGAAGAAGAGTAGCAGCGGCGTGGGGATCAGCAACAGGTTCAGAGAAGCAGCGGAGCAGCGGCAGTTTCGAGCAGAGGAGAGTTTCAACAGGGAGGCGCAAGAAGAAGGAGCATCAGGGAAAAGATTCAGAGGGCAACAGCACGGGAATCAGAGAGAGGTGAGAGCCACGCAGAAGTCCAGACACCGTCGGCTGTGTGTCCGGTCGGGCGCGCCGGCTGGAGGTGATGGTGGATGGGTTCTGGCGGCACTGTAGATGGAGGGGAGGATAGGTGGCTGGGAGGCACTAGTACAGCGAGCTCATAAACAAACGGTTTTAACCCCTTTCCGCGACGGCCTTTGGAACCGTCACCAAGTGCGTGTGGGTGATAGGGGGAGTCCTTCCCACACAACCCAGAAACCGTCGGGGATATGCCCTCTTGGCCCACACGCTCGGCAAAATGAGGTCATGTGCGACCGGCGAGCACTCAAATACAGAAATACGTACAGTAGTGCTAAAAAAAGACAATTATACAGGCGAAATTATTTCGGTCGCAAGTACATCCCACACAGTTAGTCCCCGCTAAACATTTCCGTTCGTATGTACATCCCACACAGTCGCTCCAAGGAAAACGTTTCCGTTCACAGGTACATCACACACAATTTTTCCTGTTAAATAATTTGTGATAGCGTTGCCGTTGCACACGATATTAACAATTTTATCGTTTGCGTTATTGAATACATCACACACGGTGCGTAGAAGAAACTGTGTGGCAAAGGCTGTCCATCACACACAGTTTTTATGTGGTAAACGTTTGCGCCAGGTGGCCTAACGCAAACAGTTTTCAATAGGACGTCGTGTGTGATTGTTCATTAATCTAACATGGTTTACTCCTAGAAACTGTGTGCATTATTGAATGCATCGCACACGGTGTTTTCTCAATAACCGTTTGCAATAGGAAAAACCCAATTAGCAGGCTAATTATCCGATTATTCATAATCCATTTATTAATCTAATTGACATTTCATATTAAGCACACAATATATTCCATTTTCATAATTGAAATACATCAGAGTACAACATCATATAGCTTCAACACTTAGCTAACCCATTACATAACTACACCAGGACCAAGTTTCACATGCAACATCTATAACCTTTCGAAATTAGCATCATAGACGGTACATAGACAGATGTATCTCATCTGGAAAACTGCTGAAGCAGAAGGCGGATATTGAGCCTTCATTGATGTTGAAGGTCTTTGTAACTTTAAGCCAGTGCCTGTGGATGATTGACCGTCCATCCTTCGTCCTCTTCAAGAACACTTCAATATTGAACCGTGGGTGTTGTATGAATAACTTCCTCGCCTCCGGACCATATAGGTGGTTTGAGAGGTAATCGGCAGTGAACTGCTTTGGAAAGGCCTGAAAACAAGGATGTGCATAAATATCTTCTCTATATTGGAAATGGGGTAAAGGAATAAAAAAGGCAAGGTATATTAGTTAGTACCATCCTGTAGTGAACTGATGTCTTGTTCATCGTGCAGACAAAGATCTTGTTGTTTTTTGTCGCTAATTTCTTTATCCTAACAATCTTTCTGAGTTTCTTGACTTGACTGATATTCATGGACAACTCATTTCCCCATATGCAAAAAGGGTTGAACAGTGGGTCAAAACCTATGACAGCAGGACCTACATGTGCAAGACGAAATTGTTAAAAACCTAAATATTAGAATGGTTCCTGCAATTGCATAATAATGTGCTATTGGACAATGGACCATGTACGTGCTAACCTCGATTGTAAACCTCGGTGCTTCCCATTGTTTCCCTGCAACACATATAAGGTAGTTAGTCATCAGGTTAAGTAAGGGTTTGCATGCTATCAGTAAAATATGTTGATGAAAAATAAGCACATTGCAGATTCATTAGATTAATTCAAGCCACATGGAAAACCCATTTATCCAAACCAAGCATAATTAAGAACTAGGAAATATAGCACTTGTATATGTTTCTCATGTATTAAGTGTAGCCAAATTCGATCTATTGCTCACATACACAACAATACAAAATTCTACCCATGACAATTGGACATCACAGTGTAGAATTGAACCAAGCAGTTAGCTAAACACGACAACAAATGAACCAAACATTAACTGAGCACCACATTGCATAATATAACATACTCCTAATAGAAGATCAGACAGTAACCAAACCAAGCATGCTTAACAACTTGGAAATATAGCAATTGTATGTGTTTCTCATGTATTTAGTACAACCAAATTCGATTTATTTCTCACATGGTATACAATAACAGAATGCAGCCACAACAATTGAACATCGCATTGCAGAATTGAACCAAGCAGTTAACTAAACACCACAACAAATGAACCAAACATTAACTGAGCACCACATTGCACAATATAACATACTTGTAATAGAAGATCAGACAGTAACCAAACCAAGCATGCTTAACAACTTGGAAATATTGCACCCTGAAGAATTGAACATCACATTTGTAGAATTGAACCAAGCAGTTAACTGAACACCACATTGCACGACATATATAACATATACACTATAGTAGAAGATTGCATGGTAAAAGTAGATAGCACAATTCACTAGAATTTGTTCAGGAAAGGCAGTAGCTAGCAAACGATGGCCTCGAGAAAACGCCATGAACTGTCGTTTAAAGCAGCCAACCGCGTCGCGGCATCAGCGCGTGAGGCGTCATCGGTGGCCTCGACGACGTGGTGCTCCTCCAAGATCTGGGGGTCGGCACGAATGGCAGCCATCGCGACCTCATCCGCGCGTGCGGCCGCGATTTGCTTCTCCGCTGCCAAATGCTTCTTGAGATCCTGGCTATAGTGCGTGCACCATGGCTTAGGTCGGCGCTTATTTGGTGGAGGGGTGTCGGTGATTTGGGTGGAAGGTGTCGCGTTCGCGCCAGCAGTCGGGGCATGTGGGATGTGGAAGGAGGAGGAGGATGGGGGTCGGGTGTGGATTACCTGCCTGGATAGGCGAGGCCGAGCAGCGTGAAGGAGGGTCGCCGGCGAGGAGGCGGCGCTGCAAGAAAGGAGTGAAGGTTTCAACTTGGAAAGGAAGGCGGAAAGGGGGGAAATGTGGCTTTTGGTAAGGGGGAGGGGAGGTAGATATTTCCGCGGAAGCCAAAAATTTGGAATCGCTTCAGCCAAAAAACTGGCGCGCAAAGTGTCATCAGACACGGTCCCTTATTCAGAACCGTGTACGATATGTGAACATCACAAACGATTCAGATAGCTTAACCCGTGTGTGATGAGTTTGAACGTCAAAAATTTTGGTTCGAATTTCCATGATTACAGTGGTCATCCACGTCATTGCATAATTTGGGTACACAAAGGAGACTACAGCACACCCACACTTCTTAATCGAGCAAGTTCAGCAATTAAACAGAGCTAGCTGACCTAAACATTACGGCTACGGCGCTCTTAATGAAACAAAACAAAGAGCACTACTACGGGTGGTGCTCGTCGATCTCCGCCGCCGCCTCCATGTCCAGCTCACGCCCGACGGTCTCCTGGGGAAGGGGCTCCATGGCATCAATCGCACCATTCTCGGCAAGCATCTCGCCATCCGCGTCCGCCATACCTTTGGAATAGGCCGCCACAAGCAGGGCGTGGGCGGCCATGATCTGGGCTTTGGTGGGCTCCGTCGTGGCAAGGTATGCCGCGCAGGAACGGATGGCTGCAGGAACTCTCTCGGCGATTGCCACCTCTTCGGCCGTGGGTTGCCGACCGTTGTCGGAGAAGCTTCCTTCGATTTGTGCGGTGAGCGCCACAAGCTGGGCGTGGACGGCCTCGACATGGTGGTGGGTGGACTCCATCAGGGCTAAGGCCGCCGCTGCGGAACGGACAACTGCTGTGCTGCTCTCGCCAGTTGCTATCCCCGAGGCAGATGCTGCCGCCGCCGCCTCAGAAGCAACAACGGCCGTTTGGCCTGCCTTGGCCGCCCGGACGCAGATTGCGGTCGCCCTCATGAAGCTTGCTAGCACGCACCTGGCGGCTGCGGCCGCGCTCTTGCCGGAGTGGGCCGCCGAAGTTGCCCTCACAACACGGGTCCACGTCCCCATCTTTCACCGGCGACGATTGAACAGTGAAATGATATTTGGGGAGTGAGCTAGTGTGCTTGACACACCGGCTGTGGACTGTAGCTGACGAACCTTCTCGCGTAAGCCATAGGCGTACTATACGCCGACAGTGCTCCAAGATATTTTGTGCTGCATCTCACACGGTTGGTGATAATAAACTGTGTGCTATCTACTTGATTTTTCGTCTTGATTTGAATTACGTAATGGGGTCACAGCTCCAAAGGATGGTGTTTGAATTACCAGAACTTTTATCTGCAGTGAACATGCAACTATAGGTGTGTCGTCAAAGAAATTGGAATTATTCAGGGTTCGTTTGGACGCTTTTATACATTAACTTGGTTTTGTAGGCATTTCAGGTGCATAATTCAAATTTGAACTACATGCACATGCTCCAGTGCATAAAAATTGGTTGAAAAATCAAATCTGTGTCCTTAGTTGCATGCTTAGGTCCCATGCAAGAAATGGGAATGAATGTCAATCACCCAGCCACCGTCACTCGGCCACAAACATTGAGATACTTGGTTTTTAAATTCTAGTAAATCCAAAACTCATCTGAAATTCATGAAACTTGGCATGCTATCATGGAGCGGCATCAACATGCCGTGGTAAATTTTTTGTCCATTTGGGGCAGGTTTGGGTATAAGCTTCTCACAAACCAGAGCTTCTCACAGCAAGCATGATGGTTTCGGTAAGGAACGCCCCACCTTTGGGGACGAAACAATATCTGTTCCCTCTTATTGTTTCCAAAAAAATTCTCATGTCAACATAGAACAACAGGAGTGTTGTGTTATTTTTTGTGATTTTTCGGGGTTCGTTTGGACATTTTTATGCATTAACTGAATTTTCAATGCATTTATGTTCATAATTCAAATTTGAACTACATGCACATGCTCCAGTGCATATAAATTGGTTGAAAAATCAAATCCGTGTCCTTCGGTGCATGCATAGGTCCCATGCAAGAAATGGGAATGAATTTCAAACACCCTGCCACCGTCACTCGGCCGCAAACATTGAGATACATGTCTGTTAAATTCTAGTAAATCCAAAACTCGTCTGAAATTCATGAAACTTGGCATGCTATCATGGAGCGGCATGAACCTGCCGGGGTAATTTTTTGTCCCATTTGGGGCAGGTTTGGGTATAAGCTTCTCACAACAAGCGTGATGCTTTTGGTAGGGAACGTGCCACCTTTGGGGACGAAACGATATCTGTTGCCTCTGATTGCTTTCAAAAAATTTCAAGTGTCAACATAGAACAACAGGAGTGTTGTGTTAAATTTTGGAATTTTTCGGGGTTCGTTTGGACATTTTTATACATTAACTGGGTTTCCCAGGCATTTTATGCGCATAATTCAAATTTGAACTACATGCACATTCTCCAGTGCATATAAACTTGTTGAAAAATCAAAAATATGTGTCCTTGGTTGCATGCTTAGGTCCCATGCAAGAAATGGGAATGAATTTCAAACACCTTGCCACCGTCACTCGGCCGCAAACATTGAGATACCTGGTTTTTAAATTCTAGTAAATCCAAAATCGTCAAAATTCATGAAACTTGGCATGCTATCATGGAGCGGCATCAACATGCCGTGCTAAATTTTTTGTCCCATTTGGGGCAGGTTTGGGCATAAGCTTCTCACAAGCCAGAGCTTCTCACAACAAGCGTGATGATTTCGGTAGGGAACGTGCCATCTTTGGGGATGAAACGATATCCGTTGCCTCTGATTACTTTCAAAAAAATTCGAGTGTCAACATAGAACAACAGGAGCGTTGTGTTCAATTTTGGAATTTTTCACGGTTCGTTTGGACATTTTTATACATTAACTGGGTTTCCTAGGCATTTTATGCGCATAATTCAAATTTGAACTACATGCACATTCTCCTGTGCATTTAAACTGGTTGAAAAATCAAATATGTGTCCTTGGTTGCATGCTTAGGTCCCATGCAAGAAATGGGAATGAATTTCAAACACCTTGTCACCGTCACTCGGCCGCAAACATTGAGATACCTGGTTTTTAAATTCTAGTAAATCCAAAACTCGTCTGAAATTCATGAAACTTGGCATGCTATCATGGAGCGGCATCAACATGCCGTGGTAAAAGTTTTGTCCCATTTGGGGCAGGTTTGGGTATAAGTTTCTCACAAACCAGAGCTTCTCACAACAAGCGTGATGGTTTCGGTAGGAAACGTGCCACCTTTGGGGACGAAATGATATCCATTGCCTCTGATTGCTTTCAGAAAATTTCGAGTGTCAACATAGAACACCAGGAGTGTTGTGTTCAATTTGGGAATTTTTCGCGGTTCGTTTGGACATTTTTATACATTAACTGGGTTTCCTAGGCATTTTATGCACATAATTCAAACTTGAACTACATGCACATTCTCCAGTGCATATAAAATGGTTGAAAAATCAAATATGCGTCCTTGGTTGCATGCTTAGGTCCCATGCAAGAAATGGGAATGAATTTCAAACACCTTGCCACCGTCACTCGTCCGCAAACTTTGCGATAACTAGTTTTTAAATTCTAGTAAATCCAAAACTCGTTTGAAATTCATGAAACTAGGATGCTATGATGGAGCGGCATCAACATGCCGTGGTAAAGATTTTGTCCCATTTAGGGCAGGTTTGGGTATAAGCTTCTCACAAACCAGAGCTTCTCACAACAAACGTGATGGTTTCGGTAGGGAACGTGCCACCTTTGAGGACGAAACAATATCCGTTGCCTCTTATTGCTTTCAAAAAATTTCGAGTGTCAACATAGAACAACAGGAGTGTTGTATTCAATTTTGGAATTTTTCGGGGTTTGTTTGGACATTTTTATACATTAACTGGGCTTTCCAGGCATTTTATGTGCATAATTCGAATTTGAACTACATGCACATTCTCCATTGCATATAAACTGGTTAAAAAATCAAATCTGTGTCCTTGGTTGCATGCTTAGGTCCCATGCAAGAAATGGGAATGAATTTCAAACACCAGGGCACTGTTGATTGCCGGCAAAACATTGAGATACTTTGTTTTTAAATTCTAGTAAATCCAAAACTCGTTTGAAATTCATGAAACTTGCCATGCTATCATGGAATGGCACCCGACATGCTGTGGTATTTTCCGTGTCCATTTTGAGAGAAGGCGCACTTGAATAACAACCAACAAAGGCATTTTGAAACAAATAGCTGCCACTGTAACATCTCAAACATTTTGTATAATTTAAATTGTGTGCGTTCTGTTAACCATTCACGTGAGGCCACGCCTCACTCTTTTAATGGCTAGGAGGTGCCATGCGGACAGGTGCTGTCGGGGGTGTCGTGCGACATATGCCAAGGGATGGCTTTTCATGGAGGGGGATAATAATACGTCGCCGGTGCCAGGAAACGGGATAAGGCGCAAACATGCCCGTCGGCGAATCTTACCCAGGTTCGGGGCTCTCCTAGAAGATAACACCCCTACTCCTGCTCTACGGGGCCTCCGCATGGTCACTCAAGCAACAATGGTGGCTACAAGCTTGGTCCTTGAGCTGTTTCTCTAGAGGGGGAAGAAGAACAAGGCTAGCCCTAACTTCCTCTCTCTATACGTGGGTGTGGGCGGACTGAGGTCTGAACCCTTTGCATGGGTGCCCTGGGGGGTTTATATAGGCCTACCGCCCAGGGGTACAAAGGTAATCTGGCCGGGTGTAGGACCTGGCTGTCAGTGACTGTGGTCGCCGGCTTCTCCGCCGGCCGCTGGCGCCCGCCGGCTGTCTCGTACTTAGCCGATAGGCCGCGCCCGCCGCTGGTGGGTCCTGTCGGCTGCGGAGTACTGTGGCAATGCCACTGATAATGTATGCTTTATCGGGGGAGGCGTGGCTACAGTACCACCGCCTCGCGGGCGTTCACTGTAGCCACTCCCCGTCTCTTCTGATTAATGGCGCGCAGACTTTGAGAGAGGGGGAGGGTCGGCTGCTAGGAGTCGGCCTCCCCCACACCGACTGGTTGGGGCTCGCCGCCTTCTGGCTTCTCGGTGATAGGCAGGGCGTGCCATCCGCAGGCCGTACCGACAGCCCGTAGTGGAGGCATGGCCTCTCCCGTTATGGGTGATGTCATTCGCTGCGTGGCAACAGTGCCGTGCCGGGCGGGGGATGTCCGCACAGTACGCCGCACTGTGGCCACGCTCCGACCTAGATTCGGGGGTGGCAGACTGCACTGTAGCCACGCCCCGTCTCGTCGTCTTAATGTGGTGCAAACTTCAAGGGGGCGGAGGGGGCCACCTCCTGGGAGCCGGCCTCTCTAGAGGCCGCCTAGTAGGAGTCGGCCCACCTCAAGGCGGTCTTTTGGGAACTGCCGCCCTCTAGCAGCCGGCCGCTTGGACCAGCCGGCCTTGAGAAGGCGGATCTTCATCTTTGAGGCTTGAGGGGCGCAGCCAGCCCGATGTCTTGAATTGCCATGGGGAGCAGATGAGGCTACCCGTGGTTATTTACTCCGACAGTGGTCTCCGAAGCTGGTGGGGCGCCGCGGCTGAAAAGGCGAGGAGCTTAAGTAGCTTCCTACTCCGAGTGGTTTGATTGATCTTGCTTTGTCTGTCTTTTGAAGCGCCGACTTCTAGGAGCCGGCAGTGGCCAGACAGGCCGCCTGATGATTTCGAAACGTCACGGCGGGAGCCTGGTGGCATGCCAGCCAGGCGCCAGGCTCGCCGCCTGATGCCTGCGTGCCACGCGGTGCCAGCTAACCGGGCCGGCCTGCCAGCCCACGCGCGCGACGGGACGTCGCCGCAGGCTGGGGCCCGCCACTACTGGGCCTCGGCGCGCGTGCAGATCCGGTGCGACCGAGGCAAGCGATTTGGATTCCGTGGCGCAATTACTTCGCGCTGTTACCGCACGGTAAATGCAGGGTCGTGGGCACAGTTAATCCCACGATCCCCATGCCCCATCCCCTCGGTTTCGCAGCCCGGGGCTATAAGTAGGGGGAGGAGGGCAACAGCACTAGCACGCGGGCCCTCCTCTCCCTTCGCCATTTTCTTCCTCTTCTTCCTCTCCGCTACCGCCGTACTCCCGTGCCATGCCGAAGTGCTGCCGCGGCCCGTCCTCTCCGCCGCGCCGTCGCCTCGTCGAACTTGAGCTTCCATGGCACGCGAGCGGGCCGGTGACTGGGACGGCTCGAACGTCCTGGAAGACCACATCACCTTCCTTCACAACACGCGGCGGCTACCCGGCGAGGGCTATGTCCAGGCGCGCGTTGCGCCCGTGAAGGAGATCCCACCGGCGCCGGAGAAAGGCGAACACGTCATCTTTCGGTCGCACTTCCTTTGCGGCTTCGCCTTGCCGGCGAGCGACTTTCTCCGTTCCTTTCTTCAGTTCTTCCGTCTCCAGCCGCACCACCTCACACCAAACACGGTGGTGCTGCTGTCGGCCTTAGTCACGCTCTGCGAAGGCTATCTCGGCATTCTCCCCACTCTCGAGCTCTAGGGGAACTCTTCTACACCAAGCTCGGCACCGCCGCCAAGAACGAGGCGGCTCAGTACGGAGCCTTCATCGCGGTGCGGCACCCGGGTGCTGGGAATTGCTTCCCGGCCATCAGCTTGATGTAGTCGGTCAAGCTGAATCATACTTCTACGTCAAGAACGTCAACCCGGCGATCGACTTCGTCAACCTGCCGACTTACGAAGCCGGCCTGCCGGCTGAGCCCCGCACCAACTGGACCTTCAAGCCGAAGACGCTGTCGGCCGCCTCCACCGCCGCCATCGCCCGACTCAGGGTGATGATGGAGTCGGAGGGCCTCAAAGCCTTGGACTTGCTAACTGACTTCATGGAGCGCCGGGTTCTCCCTCTTCAAGGCCGGCCTCATCTGATCAGCCGGATGAGCGGGCATCGAGACCCGTGCTGGCTGTCCACTAGGGAGATGCCGGCCGCAGAAGTAGCCCGTCTGGTGAACGAGATCTCGAACTTCAAACTCTCGGAGTCGGAGTGGCAGTTCGGCAAGCGGCCGTATTCCCGCGCACACCCGCCGCCTGCGGTAAGCTCTTAACTCTTTTTCTCTTTTGCCTGTCAGGCTCTTTTTTGCCGCCTGACTAGTCGGTCATGATGCAGCTCCTCACGACCCAGTCGGCAGCCGACGCCCTGGAGTAGGTCCAGGAGTACCTGCTGGACCGATCTGTGAGTGATGCGGACGACCCCGACTTGGGGGCGGCCGCCATGGAGGAAGACGACGCCACAGGCGATGGTGACGGAGCAGGTGGCTCCGGGGGAGGAGGCAGCCTCGAGGACTGGCCAGACGACAACGGGGAGGAGCACACGCTGCATTGCCCACCGGTCGCCAACAGGGCGGGGGCGAGCTCCTCGGCGGCGCCGACTGCGCCAGGCGGTGCATCAAAGCGCCGAGCCGGCTCGCAGCTGCAAGGCGGCCGGCCGAAGAAACCCAAGGGCTCGGCCGCAGCGACCAGGCGGGAGGAGGCAGCCGCGAAGGCGGCCCAGTTCCAGAGGGCCCCGAAGCAACCGGCAACGGTGTCCGCGTACAAAGCTGGTCCTTTCTTGTATTTTCCTTTGTCTTTTTTTTGCAAACTCCCTTTGAGTTCTTCTTGTCTTGTTTGAACAGGGCCCCGCCCTCCCTTGAGCGGTCGACCTCTGCGTCCATCATCGGGGGGACGGAGGGCTCCGCCAACACCCACCACATGGACCTGCGCGCCGAGTGATGAGGACATGTACCTAGGGTAGGGTCACGGGCCTGACCTAAATACCCTCCCCAAGGACATCACTCTAAAGCCAGAAGCATTCGAGGGGTACCATCATCCACTCGACCAGAAACATTTCCACTCAGAGGAATCAAGGTCACTCGACCGTAACAAGAAACACTCGACGGACAGAAGACCTAAAGTCACTCTACACAGCAACGGTCGGGCATTAACTCCTAGACTTAATAGCCATTTATAACACTTTATTACGGACGTTACCTGCAACGCTCCTTCTTGATGAACATTGAACTCCTTGTAACGTGGGCTGGCTGGGGTTCTGGCGCACGCTATATAAGCCACCCTCCTCCACTGGCACAAGGGTTCGCACCCCCTGTAACACACACGCATATAATCCAGTCGACCGCCTCCGGGCTCCGAGACGTAGGGCTGTTACTTCCTCCGAGAAGGGCCTGAACTCGTAAAACTCGTGCGTACAACTTCTCCATAGCTAGGATCTTGCCTCTACATCCCTACCCCCCATTTTACTGTCAGACTTAGAACCACGATAGTTGGCGCCCACAGTGGGGCGGGTGTCTTAGCGACTTGTTGGAGAAGTTGCAATTTTTCCGATCCCCATCAGCATGGTTTCAGGCGGAGGATTGGCCGAGGGCCGTGAGATCCGTCTCAGCACGCTCGTGTTCGTCGCCGATGACTCCGCTTGGCTCCAAGAGGCTCCACTCGACGTCGAGGCGCTCCCCGTCCGCAGGGCAACGCACTTTCGCGCGTGCGTCCGCGGCGTCCTCCTGCGGCAGCCGTCGACCCAGTATCGGTCGGCTCCTGTGGCATCTTCACTCCCTGCTGCCCGCCGGCACAAGCGTTCCGGTCGGTCGAGGCTCCAGCGGTGGGTGAGGCACGCGGTGGCTCGCCAGTCGGTCACCCCCCAAGTCGTGGCAATCGAGCCCGACGAAACTCTCTACGGCCTGTTCGACCTGTCGACTGGCTCCGTCGAGACTGCATCTGAGTGCGACAACAGTGACCCCGAGGCGGAAGTCTTGATGGTCAATGGACCACGTAGTCCACCTGGCTTCCCTGGCGACGACGGTGGTGACGGCGGAGACGATCCGTCGCGTGTCCACGAGGAGTACCGCCTCGAGACCCTCTCTTCGCAACAGAGGGAAGAGCTTCGCCGCCGTAATATGGATGCACTTCACACTCCAATCGTTGGAGAAACCCCCGAGGCCCGGGACTTGGAGAAGGCGCGCTTGGCCAACTTGGCTGAACGCACTCGACTGGAGAACCTCCAGCACGCACTCGATGAGCGTGCTCAGCAGCGGGTTCCTGAGTCTAGTCGACGACAGCTTTTTCCGCCTCTGACTCAGGTATATCGAACTCCGATCCAGAATCTCACAGCTGCCGCCCGAATAGAAGAGTCGATTCAGCCTTCCGAGTCGGAGGCTGGCAGAGGTTTGATGTAGATCCGAGCTTTGCTCCGGGCGGCGGAGGAGCAGAACACAGCAGTGTCATGGTCTCGAAACAGGATTCATAGTAGATCTGTAATGGCAGACACAGTTCAGTCGGCTCACAGCCCAAGATCGCCTCCAAGGCGTGAGGGACGTGGAGACCAACAGGATCAGTACAAAAACCGTGAGCAGTATGATCGACGTCGAGTACCCACACCTCCCCCAAGGAGTGGGTCAGACGCACCTCGGCAACACTATGACAGACGCCCTCACAGTGGTGGGCGAAGGATTCCAGTCGACCCCCGGGAGCCGGGCTTTGACGCGAGATCCATTCTCGTTCAAGTTCTGGTTGACAGGAACAGGGCACAAAGAGATGGCCACGATAGAGATTATCCGACGGATAGCAGAGTGCATGTTTCAGGTCCCGAGTGTTTGAGCAGAGCCATCAGAGCAGCAGTGATTCCTCCCAACTTCAGGTTGGCGACTTGAGACAACAAGTTCACTGGTGAGTCCAAGCCTGACACTTGGTTAGAGGACTACCGAGTGGCTGTGCAGATTGGTGGTGGCAATGATGAAGTGGCCATGAAGCACCTTCCTTTGATGTTGGAGGGCTCGGCCAGAGCGTGGTTGAATCAGTTAGCACCCGGCAGTATTTATAGTTGGGAAGAACTTGCCCGAGTGTTTGTTAGAACATTTGAAGGTACATGCAAACGACCAGCAGGGCTAATAGAGCTACAATCTTGTGTGCAGAAGCCGAATGAAACCTTGAAGGATTATATCCAGAGATGGATCACGTTGCACCACACGGTGGAAAATGTGTCAGATCACCAAGCAGTTTGTGCCTTCAAGGAAGGTGTCAAGTATCGAGAGTTGAATCTGAAGTTCGGTCGGACCGGAGATATGTCTCTGAGTCGAATGATGGAGATTGCCACCAAGTATGCCAATGGTGAAGAGGAGGATCGGCTCCAGAGTGGCAAGCACAAAACAGTCGCCCACGAAACCGGAGGAGGGAACTCCAGTCGGAAGCAGAAGCGCAAAGCCGAGCCAGCTGCTCCTGGAGAAGCCTTAGCCGTGACTCAAGGAAAGTTCAAGGGGAAGCCCAAAGGACCGTGGAACCCCAAGAAAATAAAAGATCAAGACGGAAATGATGTGTTGGATTTGCCATGCCACATTCACACCAAAAAAGATGAAGAGGGTAATCTCATTTACCCGAAGCATACCACTCGACGGTGTCGGCTCCTAATCCAGCAGTTCCGAGAGAAACAACCCAAAGAAAAGGAAAAAAAGTCGGACAAAGTTGAGGATAAAGAGGAAGATGATGATGGTTACCCCCACGTCAATTCCACTCTGATGATTTTTGCTGATGTTGAGAGCAAAAGTCGACTGAAACTCATCAACAGAGAAGTAAACATGGTCGCTCCGGCGACACCCAGTAATTTGAAGTGGTCTCAGACTACCATTACGTTCGACCAGTCCGATCACCCAGCGCACATAGCCACCCCTAGGAGGCAAGCGTTGGTGGTCGACCCAGTTGTTGGAGGCACTCGTTTGACTAAGGTTCTGATGGATGGTGGCAGTGGCTTGAATATATTGTATGCAGAGACCTTGAAATGAATGGGCATTCTGATGTCCAGACTCAGTGAAAGAAATATGAGTTTCCATGGGGTTATTCCTGGCAAGAAGGCTGAGTCACTCGGCCAGATCGCCCTTGATGTGGTTTTCGGTGATTCCAAGAATTACCGCAAAGAAAAGTTGACGTTTGAAGTCGTGGGTTTCCAGAGTGCTTATCATGCTATACTGGGCAGGCCAGCTTATGCATGTTTTATGGCTCGACCATGTTACGTGTACCTCAAATTGAAGATGCCTGGTCCTGGAGGAGTGATCACTATCTCTGGCAATCGGAAGAAGGCAGAAGAGTGCTTCCAGAAGGGCTCAAAGATCGCCGATGCACAAATGGCAGTAGTAGAATTGCAGGAGTATCAAAAGAATGCAGATCCGAGTGATTTGTTGCGAGCTAAGAAGCCTGCCACAGATTCTGCATTCTAGTCGTCTGGTGAAACGAAGCCGATTCAGATTCACCCGACCGACCCCAATGCTGCTCCGACACACATTTCAACAACACGCGACTCCAAATAGGAAGAAGCGCTCATCCAGTTCCTCCGTGAGAACTGGGACATCTTTGCATGGAAACCTTCTGACATGCCGGGTGTTCCCAGGGGGCTGGCTGAGCACCGTTTGCGAGTCGACCCAAATGTCAAACCAGTCAAAGAACATCTTCGACGGTCCGCCGTACAGAAGAGAAAAGCAATTGGTGAAGAAGTGGCTCGGCTCCTAGCAGCTGAGTTTATCCGAGAGATTTACCACTCCGAGTGGCTAGCCAATGTTGTCATGGTCCCCAAGAAGGACGACTCACTTCGCATGTGCATTGACTTCAAGCATATCAATCGGTCCTACCCGAAAGATCACTTTCCTCTCCCCCGCATCGACCAAATAGTCGACTCGACTGCAGGGTGTGAGCGCTTGTCCTTTTTGGACGCCTATTCCGGGTATCATCAGATCCGACTGTATGGACCCGATGAGATAAAAACAGCTTTCATCACTCCATTTGGGTGCTTCTGTTATGTCACCATGCCATTCGGCCTGAAGAATGCTGGAGCCACATTCATGAGGATGATTCAGAAGTGTTTACTCACTCAAATCAGTCGGAATCACTATAGGAAACAGGTAATTTGCCGTCTGTGGATCACAGACAGCAAAGAGCTAAATCTAGACGGCAAAGAGTTTGCCGTCAGGAAGCAGACGGCAAAGTCAGACGGCAAAGATAAGTCGGCAAAGAATACTTTGCCGCAAGCTTTTCATCAGCCAGACGGCAAAGACTTTGCCGTCAGCCAAATCTTCTTCGCCGTCAGCCTTGTAAATCATAGACGGCAAAGAAATGAAGTTTTGCCGTCAGCTAGACTACAAGTTTGCCGTCTGCTATTCGCGTCTTTGCTGTCAGCCTCGTATATCACAGACGACAAAGAGAGGGGTCAAATTAAAAAAACAGCAGTGTTGCTCCCGAGCGATGCGGTCAACTCATGCTAGTGCACTGCCTATCTTTCTTCTTCTTTTTTAACAGGGAAAAGCCCATCCGCGTGTAGTGCCTTTCATTCAACGTTAGTGAAGTACAATATGCATACATGACCCTGAAAAAAACTAAAGTGTTACAGAGTAGTCCTGGAAATTAATACAAAGGACCCTAACAAGTAAGACCGAAAAGAAATCGGGTCCTTCTCCACTCCATTGCTCTGCCCGCCCTGCCGTGCAGTCCGACGCTCGCCTCGCCGCTCTGCCGTTCAGCTTGCTGTGCCGCCGCCCGACCCTGCTCACCCGCGCAACTCCGGCCCAGCCGCGCTTGGGGGCTGACTCGCACCGGCGCCGCGGGGAGGCACGCGAGGGAGGTCGGGATGGCCCTGCTCAGCCGCGCTCGGTAGCTCACTCGCTCTGGCGCCGCGGGGAGGCACACGAGGGAGGTAGGGGATGGCCGGTGCTCGACCGGTGGAGCACCCGGCTTCTCAAGCGGCGGAGCTCGCGAGGCGGAGTGCAGGACCGGCGGGTGTTGACGGGCTCGGGTGTGCTCCCGGAGGAGCTGTGCGCATGGCCGGCCAGTGAGGACGAGCTCGCGAGGGGTGGAGCTTCATGCGGCGCCGACGAGGTGGCGGACGGATGTGCGGAAGGGCGCTGGGCGTGGCGGCGGACGTACGGGCTCGCGGGTGCTGGCCACGGCACACGGTTGCTCGGGGATGGGCGGGCGCTGGACGGGTGTGCCGGACGGGCGGGCGGCGTTGGCCGGCGGCGTGTGGCTGCTCTAAGGGGAGAAGGAGGGAGGAGGGCACTGGCTAGCGGCGTGCTAATGCTCTTGCAGATGGAGAGACGAGGCGGCACGAGGGAGAAGGAGATGGGAATCGTGGGTGGGGAAGGTACGGGCGTGGGGTCATGGGTGGGGTCGTGGGTTGGGGCGCGTGCGTCGTTGGGTGGGTTGGGGCGTTCGTGCGTTGGTCCTGAGTGGGTGGGATGTGCGTCTCAGATGCTGCCAAGTCATTAATCCGTGTGATGGATCCGCGTGGTGTGCTTCTTCTTTGCCGTCTGCGAAAACAAATACAGACGGCAAAGAGCTCAATTTGCCGTCTGCCAAAAAAACACATACGGCAAAGATTCTTTGCTGTCTACCAAAGCAAACACAGACGGCATAGATGCTTTGCCGTCTGTGATTTTTGTTGCAGACGGCAAAGTGAGCTCTTTGCCGTCTGTGTTTTTTTCGCAGACGGCAAAGTTTTTTTTGCTGTCAGTTTTTCTTTGCCGTCTGTCGATGACGGCAAACCCTTTCTTTGCCATCTGCCCGACGAAAAGCTGATGGCAAATTAACTGTTTCCCGTAGTTAATGTGGAAGCATACATGGATGACATTGTGGTCAAGTCACGTAAAGGTTCCGACCTGCTCGCTGACCTTGCTGAAACTTTTGCCAACCTCAGAAGGTATGATATCAAGCTTAATCCATCAAAGTGCACATTCGGAGTTCCGGGCGGAAAATTACTCGGCTTCCTCGTTTCCGAGCGGGGGATCGACGCTAACCCAGAGAAAGTTGGTGCCATTCTCCGAATGAAACGCCCTGTGCGTGTGCACGATATACAGAAGCTTACAGGTTGTTTGGCCGCCTTAAGTCGATTCATTTCTCGCCTTGGTGAAAAGGCATTGCCTCATTACCGACTAATGAGGAAGTCTGATAAGTTCGAGTGGACTCCTGAAGCTGATGCAGCATTTGCAGAGCTCAAAGCCCTGCTTTCCACCCAGCCGGTGCTTGCTGCCCCAATCAGCAAAGAGCCTTTATTGCTTTACATTGCAGCCACTGGACAAGTCGTCAGTACAGTACTTACGGTCGAGCGGGAAGAAGAAGGAAAAGCCTATAAAGTTCAGCGCCCAGTATATTATGTTTCTAAAGTTTTGACTCCATCAAAGCAAAGATATCCACATTATCAGAAGCTTGTTTATGGGATTTATATGACCACGAAGAAGGTTGCACACTATTTCTCTGACCACTCCATTACAGTCGTCAGCGACGCTCCATTATCAGAGATTCTGAACAACAGAGATGCAACTGGTCGAGTGGCAAAGTGGGCGATTGAACTCCTTCCCTTAGATATCAAGTTTGAGGCAAAGAAAGCTATCAAGTCCCAAGCAATAGCAGATTTCCTCGCCGAGTGGATCGAACAGCAACTGCCGACTCAAGTCCACTCAGAGCACTGGACCATGTTCTTTGATGGCTCCAAGATGCTGAATGGTTCCGGTGCTGGGGTGGTACAGGTATCCCCCCGAGGAGACAAGCTCAGATTTGTTCTCCAGATTCACTTTGATTCCTCCAATAACGAAGCGGAATATGAAGCACTCTTATATGGGTTACGTATGGCCATCTCACTCGGTGTCCGTCGCCTCATGGTCTACGGTGACTCAGATTTGGTAGTCAATCAAGTGATGAACGAGTGGGACGTCAGAAGCCCATCTATGACTGGTTACTGCAATGCGGTGAGGAAGTTGGAAAAGAAGTTTGAGAGGTTAGAGCTCCATCATATACCCCGACTGAAAAATCAAGCAGCCGATGATTTGGCAAAGATAGGTTCCAAGAGAGAAGCCATTCCCAGCAATGTGTTTTTGGAACACATTCATACACCTTCAGTTCAAGAAGATCCTTTCACTGAAGAGCCCCCGCAGCCTAAGAGTGCTACAGATCCGACTGAAGTCGAGGTCCCAGCCGTGGTGGACCTGATCATGGAGGTTTTAGTCATCACTCCCAACTGGATAGAGCCATATATTGCGTATATCCTTAGGAAGGAACTCCCAGAGGATGAAGAGGAGGCTTGACAGATCGTCCGTCGGTCCAAAGCCTTTACTGTGATAAGAGGACAGCTGTTCAGAGAAAGTGTGACTGGAGTCAGCCAGAAATGCATAACGCCAGAAGAAGGTCGAGTGATCCTCAACGATATCCACTCGGGGACCTGTGGCCATCATGCGTCCTCTCGGACCATTGTGGCCAAAGCATACCGAGCTGGATTTTATTGGCCACGAGCAAATGAAATGGCGAAAGATATAGTTGACAAATGTGAGGGCTGCCAGTTTTACTCCAATATGTCCCACAAGCCTGCGTTATCCCTGAAGACCATTCCACTCGTCTGGCCCTTTGCTGTTTGGGGATTGGATATGCTTGGACCGCTGAGGACTGGTAGGAGCGGCTTCACTCATGTGCTTGTAGTAGTCGACAAGTTTACCAAATGGATTGAAGCCAAGCCTACCAAGAATCTTGAAGCCAGTACTGCCGTCAGCTTCATCAGAGAGTTGACATTCAGATATGGGATTCCTAACAGCATCATCACTGACAACGGGTCGAACTTTGATTCTGATGAGTTCAGAGCCTTCTGCGCTTCCCAAGGCACACGAGTCGACGATGCTTCAGTCGCCCACCCCCAGTCGAATGGACAAGCAGAAAGAGCAAATGGCTTGATTCTCAAAGGACTGAAACCCCGACTGATGCGTGATCTCAAGCACGCAGCAGGTGCCTGGTTCGATGAACTTCCATCACTTCTTTGGGGATTGAGGACAACTCCCAATCGGTCGACTGGCCGAACTCCATTCTTCTTGGTCTATGGAGCTGAAGCTGTTCTACCGAGTGACTTGCTTCACAATGCACCCCGAGTCGAGCTCTTCTCTGAAGATGAAGCAGAACAGGCCCGGCAGGACACAGTCGATCTCCTAGAGGAGGAACAAGAGATGGCCTTAATCCGGTCGACCATTTATCAGCAAGACTTGCGTCGATTCCACGCCAAAAACGTGAGGGGCCGAGCCTTTCAAGAGGGAGACTTGGTTCTTCGAGTGGATCAGCAGAAACCACACAAGCTCGCCCCTGCTTGGGAAGGTCCCTTCATTGTCACCAGAGTTCTCCACAATGGAGCATACCATCTTTACAATGTCGAGCATCAGAAAGACGAGCCACGGGCTTGGAATGCGGAGCTGCTCCGCCCCTTCTATACTTAAGTACTCATTCGGATGAGATGTAATAAGAAATATCTTTGTAGTTTGTTTATCAAAGACAAGAGCTTTACAGTCTTCTTAAATGATTGTTGTTGCTTTTGTTTGCATCTGAAATCCCCCAGTGGGTGACTTTGCCACGAATCCGTTTCGCCTAAGTTTGAAAAATCCTACCGAGTGGTGAGCAAGCTTCTCACTCGGGAGCTTAGCCGCGAATCCGTTTCGCCTAAGTTTGAAAAATCCTACCGAGTGATGAGCAAGCCTCTCACTCAGGGGCTTAGCTGCAGTCCAGTACTCGCCTAAGTTTGAAAAATCATACCGAGTGATGAGCAAGCCTCTCACTCGGGGGCTTAGCTGCAGTCCAGTACTTGCCTAAGTTTGAAAAATCCTACCGAGTGATGAGCAAGCCTCTCACTCGGGGGCTTAGCTGCAGTCCAGTACTCGCCTAAGTTTGAAAAATCCTACCGAGTGATGAGCAAGCCTCTCACTCGGGGGCTTAGCTGCAGTCCAGTGCTCGCCTAAGTTTGAAAAATCCTACCGAGTGATGAGCAAGCCTCTCACTCGGGGGCTTAGCTGCAGTCCAGTACTCGCCTAAGTTTGAAAAATCCTACCTAGTGATGAGCAAGCCTCTCACTCGGGGTCTTAGCTGCAGCCCAGTACTCGCCTAAGTTTGAAAAATCCTACCGAGTGATGAGCAAGCCTCTCACTCGGGGGCTTAGCTGCAGTCCAGTGCTCGCCTAAGTTTGAAAAATCCTACCGAGTGGTGAGAAACCCTCCCACTCAGGGGCTTAGCTGCAGTCCAGTGCTCGCCTAAGTTTGAAAAATCCTACCGAGTGGTGAGCAACCCTCCCACTCAGGGGCTTAGCTGCAGTCCAGTACTCGCCTAAGTTTGAAAAATCGTATCGAGTGGTGAGCAACCCTCCCACTCGGGGGCTTAGCTGCAGTCCAGTACTCGCCTAAGTTTGAAAAATCCTACCGAGTGGTGAGCAACCCTCCCACTCGGGGGCTTAGCTGCAATCCAATACTCACATAAGTTTGAAAAATCTTACCGAGTGATGAGAAACCCTCCCACTCGGGGGCTTAGCTGTAGTCCAGTGCTCGCCTAAGTTCGAAACCCATCCCTATCTGCAAGGACGACGAGGTGCAGGTCGACTGAAACCTTCTCCTTCGGAGCTGCGTCACAAGTACGACGGACGCTCCATGCCTATCCGCAAGGACGACGAGGTGCAGGTCGACTGCAACCTTCTACTTCGGAGCTGCGTCACAAGTACAACATATGCTCCATCCCTATCCGCAAGGACGACGAGGTGCAGGTCGACTACAACCTTCTCCTTAGGGACTGCATCACAAGTGCAATGTGCACTCCATCCCTATCCGCAAGGACGACGAGGTGCAGGTCGACTGCAACCTTCTCCTTCGGAGCCGCGTCACAAGTACAACGCGCGCTCCACCCTTATCTGCAAGGACGACGAGGTGCAAGTCGACTGGAGTATCCACCTCAGAGCTGCATCTCAAGCACAAAGATTATTCCGTGTGGAGAACAAATTCCACTCAAAGGCAAATGCAAGCATATTCAGAGATAAATCAAGTTCAGATAAATCCTAAAGTTCAAGACCACGGATCAAAGTACTCAGACATTCAGCCCAAAGGAGTTTAACGATTACAAAATCACTCGACATTCCAAGGCAAATTTAAGACAGGCATAAAAGTTGGTTCACTCCGCAGGAGGGGGGCTGGCAGGCTCGACGAATTCCTCCAGGTCGATCCCGTCAGCAGCAATGAAAGTCTCCATGAAGGACTGGAAGTCGTGCCTCTTGGTGTTAGCAACTTTAATCGCCGTCAGCTTCTCTTCCCGAGCTTCTCGACAATGGACGCGAACCAGAGATAGAGCCACATCAGCGCCGCACCGGGCAGAAGACTTCTTCCATTCTTGAATTCGACTGGGAACTTCATTGAGCCGAGCCATTATAGACTCGAGGTCATTCTGAAGTGTTGCCATGGGCCAGAGAGCTGTATCAATCCGCGACATCACGACTTTCAGTCGGGCGAGATAATCAACAACACCAGTGATGTGGGATTCCAGTCGGAGCACATTCATGGCAGCTTCATCCTTCACTGGAGAGTTGATGGGGTCCAAGCTTGGTTCAATTCGCCCGGTCTCTTCTTTGAAGTCCCGGCAAAACTCTGCATGCACAATTCAAGGGTGAGTCAATGATCATATGTCGAGTCGACAAGAACAAACCAGTCGGATCAAAGAAAACACCTTCAAGCATGACGAACAACTTCTTAGCAAGGCTTCCCAGATAACTCTCTAGATCGTTCCTCCTGCGGGCAATACCTTCCATCTTCTCATTCAGGTTTTCCTTGTCCTTCTTCAGGCGAGTCGCTTCCTTATTGGCTTCGTCAAGGGCAGTTTTCAGCTTGGAGTTCTCTTCCTCCAATTTGCCGACTGAAGCCAACTTCTGTTCAGCGAGCGCGGTTTTCTCATCAGCTTTTTTCTGCGCGGCCGCCAGATCTTGATCCTTTTTCGCCAGAGCTTGGTTCAGTTTCTCTGAAAGAAATAATGCTTGATTCAGAAAAAGCAGAATGAAATCCGGTTCAGGGATAACTCAGTCGACAGGTCTTCCTTACCAGCGGCGTCATCCTTGGCTTTCTGCAGTTCTGTCTTGGCCAGCTCCAGATCGAGGTTGAGTTGAATCTGCTGCTTCTCCAGGTCAGCAAAACGAGCTCCAAGATCACAAGATTTCTGCAACCAAAGAACAGGTCAGTCGACAGGTGAAAAGATTGGTTATTTCGGAGAGATAAAAGGATAAAGCCAACAAATTCTAAGACTACTGCCGAATCAAACATCCAACAGTAGTCTCGGGGACTACACCCAGTGGGTGCACTTAGCGTGCCCCCACTGGTTCAGTTTACACTCGACAAGGCCTGTCCAGCACGAGTGCAAAAAAAAGAGAGAAAGCAACAAACAGAGTCTTCAGACCATAGTCGACTGCCAGCAGTCGACCACGGTCTCGGGGACTACACCCAGTGGGTGCACTCAGCGTGCCCCCACTGGTTCAAAGTTCCACTCGACATGGCCCGACCAGACCGAGTGAAGAAATTCAAATTCCAAGACTACAATCGACTGCCCGCAGTCCACCATAGTCTCGGGGACTACACCCAGTGGGTGCACTCAGCGTGCCCCCACTGGTTCAAAAATTCAATCGACGACAACATCGGATTCAGCTCAGAGTACGGATTTGCTCAGTGACAAATCGAAACATCTAGTGGGTGTACAGATGCGAAGCACAGACAAATGAAAAGATTCTTTGAAAGAAAGTTTTCAGGTACCATATCCTAACAGAACAAGCCAAAAGATTTGGTAGGCAATCTGCTAACCTGGACGTTGCTCTGGAGAGCGGAGCTGGCATCATAAGCAGCTTGGCTGGCTTCCCGCACCATCTTCACCTTCTCCATCATAATACCCGCCTGGCGTATAGGCTCTTTCGCAGCACCCACTTGGTCCTCTGGGACGTGATGTGTAGCAAAAATTGAAGGTGGATCGGCGGGAGCCTGTGCAGCTGACGCGGAAGGCCGAGCACTCGACAGCGGTATGGCGAAGGAGACGAAAGCCCGATTGGCATCGCCGGCGTCCTGAACTACCGTTTCCGCCACCGGCGTCGACTGAAGCGTCTTGCCAGCGGACGTTTTCCTGTTTCTTCTCCCCAAGGGCCTCTGTGGCTCGTCCTCGTCGTCGTCGGGGAGGTCAATGACGTTGAGAGCTGTAAAAAGATCAGTCGCCAAAATTTCATCACCCGATTGGATATATCACAGTTCAATCGACAAAGCGAAGACAAAATCACGAAGATTGTACCCGGATTGGAGGTGACCGCATCTTCCATTTCCTCGTCCTCGTTTTTATAAGCAGAGGTCCCGGAGGTAGCGGCACTGCCAGTTTCAAGATTCATTCGGTCAAACCAAGGGGAAAATAAACAGCACAGAACGTCGAGTAAAAGCGAAAGAAGAACACTCACGCAGAAGCAACAGGAACGTCAATTTTGATTCTCGGCAGCGCCTTCCGAGTCTTCTGCACTACAACCTTGGACTGCTTTGGAGCCTTTTCAGTTGGTGCCGGAGAGGACGTCCGAGGACGCTTTGACGACTGCCCGGTCTGAACGGTCGCCTTGTCACGGGCGCTCGCCGGGTCGTGAGTAAGTTTGGATCGCCTTTCCCTGCGGGGAGGAGAGTCGACCTCTTCTTCGTCACTCGGGTCGTCGCTCTCCTCGTCCCCCTCTCCGTCGGAATGCCACTCGCCGCTTTCACCTCCGCTTGCCTCCCCCTCCGGGTCCTGCTCCTGCTCTCCGTTGGGCATCGAATACATTTCAGTAAGGGCCTAGAAGAAAACAAGCAAGACAAAGTCAGTCGGTGAAGCATAAACAGTTGCATGTTAAATCAAGATGACACTCGGTAATTCAGAATCGGACCTTGTCTGGTTCATAGGATTGGTCAAGTGGAGGGATTCTCCTGGCTCCTCTGGGGTTATCCTTGTTGCCAGTGATACTCCTCAACCACTTCTCCACCGTATCCTCGTCGACTTCTTCTGGGTGCACCCGAGTGGAATCTTCAATGCCCGAGTACATCCACATCGGATGGTCGCGGGCTTGAAGTGGCTGAATGCGTCGTCTGAGAAAGACTTCCAGCAGATCCATTCCAGTTACACCCTCACGGATGAGATGGACCACTCGCTCAACCAGCACTTTCACCTCCGCTTTCTCCCCTGGAGTCACTTTCAAGGCGGAGGGCTTCTCTACGCGAGCCATAGAAAAAGGAGGAAGTCCAGTCGACTGACCTGGAGTCGGCTGGTCTTTGCAGTAAAACCAGGTCGACTGCCACCCTCGTACCGACTCAGGAAGAATTATGGCTGGGAAAGAGCTCTTACCCCTCATCTGAATCCCAAGACCCCCACACATCTGGATCACTTGGGTCCTCTCGTCACTCGGGTTGGCCTTTTTGACCGACTGGGAGCGACACGTGAAAATGTGCTTGAAGAGACCCCAGTGTGGTCGACAACCCAAGAAATTTTCGCACAGAGACACGAAAGCAGCAAGATACACGATGGTGTTGGGGGAAAAGTGATGAAGTTGTGCTCCAAAGAAATTCAAGAAAGCTCGAAAAAAGGATGCGGAGGCAAAGAAAATCCACGGTCGATGTGAGTGGCGAGGAGGACGCACTCACCCTCCCGCGGTCGGGGTTCGGTCTCATCCTCCGGGAGCCGCGCCGATCCGTGAGGAATCAGCCCCTCCTCCGCCAGATCGTCGAGGTCGTCCTGGCGGATCGTCGACCGGATCCAGTCGCCCTGGATCCAGCCGCGCGGCAAACCGGACCGCGACGAGGATCCGCCCCGGCTGGACTTTTTCCCCTTCGCCTTCGCGTCGCCTTCTTCGCGCGCTCCAGAGCCACCGTCTTTTCTTTCCCCATCGCCGCGGACGGAGCTCGAACGGAGCGGCGGCGCTGGAGCGGGAGCAGGCGCAGTGGGGAAAACTGAGAAGGGAGAAGAAGAATGAGGACGCACTGTTCAAAAACCCCGGTCCGGCGCCTTATATGGGGTTGCTTCCGAGTGACTGACCTGTAGGCCCGGGCGATCTTATCAAATCCCGCAACAGTCGCGCGCGCGATACGTGGCAAAAAAGGCGGCGCACGGGAATCGAGGCGGCCTTGCCTTATCCAGCCCGATTACTGCGGCCTCCTCCGCCCCGCGCGCTTCCCGAAATTCGAATCCCGCGAGATCCGCGGGCAGCAGAACAACTTGTCAGACGGAAGATCTCCTCCACATTAGCACTCGGACCTCTTCCAGCAAAAGTTCACTCGACAAAACCAGGAATGGATCAAGGCGACTGAAAAAGAAGTTGGTGTCACCACCTCGGTTCGTTGATCCAAAACAAGACACACCCGAAGCGCGAAAAATGAGTCGGAAGTATTTTCAACTCCTTCTCCACTCAAACCCTGATCCATTCGGGGGCTAATGATGAGGACATGTACCTAGGGTAGGGTCACAGGCCTGACCTAAATACCCTCCCCAAGGACATCACTCTAAAGCCAGAAGCATTCGAGGGGTACCATCATCCACTCGACCAGAAACATTTCCACTCGGAGGAATCAAGGTCACTCGACCGTAACAAGAAACACTCGACGGACAGAAGACCTAAAGTCACTCTACACAGCAACGGTCGGGCATTAACTCCTAGACTTAATAGCCATTTATAACACTTTATTATGGACGTTACCTGTAATGCTCCTTCTTGATGAACATTGAACTCCTTGTAACGTGGGCTGGCTGGGGTTCTGGCGCAAGCTATATAAGCCACCCTCCTCCACTGGCACAAGGGTTCGCACCCCCTGTAACACACACGCATATAATCCAGTCGACCGCCTCCGGGCTCCGAGACGTAGGGCTGTTACTTCCTCCGAGAAGGGCCTGAACTCATAAAACTCGTGCGTACAACTTCTCCATAGCTAGGATCTTGCCTCTACATCCCTACCCCCATTCTACTGTCAGACTTAGAACCACGACACCGAGCTCCAGGCGGCAACAGAGCGGAACGCGCGGGAGGCGCGTGAGGAGTGGGAGGAGGCGGAGCGGCAGAAGGCGGCGGCGGCCAAGGCGGTGCAGGAAGAAGTCGATGCGGTCGCCATGGCCCAGGCCGACGCCGCGGCTAAGGAGCGGGCGAACGCGGTCGCCAGGGCGCGGGCGGAGAAGGCCACGTGCGACCAGACGCCGCAGCTTGTCGTCCCCCTGCGCTCTGCGCCGCCCGCACCAGAGATCCCGACGCTGACTGGGGGAACCGGCGATGAGCAGCCGGTCATGGAGAGGGAAGGGGGTGACGCCGTCATCTTGAGGACGGAGGTGCTCCAGGAAGCGCCGACTGCCGAGGTCGAGGGCACTCGGCCTGTCGTGCCGCCAACACCTCAAGTCGGCGGCGAGCTGGTGGTGGGGGCGACCCCCAGTTGTTCGCACTCCGGCGCGCCGGCGTGCGGCGAAGGCGACTTCGGCGCTGCAGCCTCGGGAGATCGGGGCCTCGAGCTCGTCGGCCCCAGAGGCGGAGGCCACTAGTGCCGTCCCGCGAGAGTGGACATCTGGGGGTGGGACGAGCGTCCTGAACAAGGCTACACATGAAGTCCAGTCTCTGCTTTAGGCCCAAGGCACCGCCCTCTAGAACTACATGCAGGCGTTCCTGGCATCGCGAGCCGCCGTCCGGGTATGTTCCTTGACCGCTCGTTCCTCATTCTTGTAATTTTCTTGAATTCTTCTATGGGGGCGCGCCAGCGCACCCACTGGGTTTAGCCCCCGAGTTCCATGCCGGCTGCTGAGCAGGCGGCAAGGAACTTAAAGGTAAGTTCCGAGTGCTAACCCTTTCTTTTCTTCTGTTGTCTTTGTCGCAGGATTACCACAACATCTGTGTGGCCGCCTTTAACTCCCAGGTCCAGGAGCTGGCCAAGCGGACCACTGCTTTGGCTGATAGCCGGAGTAAGCACTCCGCGCTTTGTTCTCGCGGGGCGCGCCAGCGCACCCGCGGGGTGTAGCCCCGAGATTCGGTCCGACTGCTGAGTAGTCGGGTTGGATCTTCCGGCGACCACTTTTCGTTTTTTTCTTTGAATCGTTCAATCCTTAGTCTTGCAGGGGCGCGCCAGCGCACCCGCGGGGTGTAGCCCCCGAGATTCGGGCTGACTGCTGAGCAGTCGGGTCGGATCTTCCGGCAACTACTTCTTTATTTGTTGATTTGTTGATCGTCTTTTCTTTCTTGTCTTCTGCAGAAGCCAACGCCATCTTACGGAAGCAACTAGGCGAGGCTCAAACCGCGCTGCACGCCAAGGAGGAGGAGCGCAGCAAGATAGAGCAAGAGCGCGACCGCCTGGCCAAGCAGTTGGCTGACCAGGCGGAGCTACAGATGCTTAAGGATGCAGAGGAGGCCCTCCAGGCCGAGTACGAGACTCAGCGCTCGAACTGGGTCGAGAGGGAGAAGGCCTTGTCGGACGGCTATGGCGAGATCAAAGACATGCTCGATGGTGAGTTGTCCTTCTCTTTCTTCTGCCTGCCGACTTGTCCTATGAGCCGGCTTCCGGCTTCATACTTCTTTTTCCTTCTTGTGCAGAGTATTTCCCTGGTTACGCCGTCACCGCCAGCCAAGCCGTCGAGGCTCGCCGTGACGAGTGGAGGCTGGCTGGTGTGGAAATCACGCCCAATGCCCCTCGAACTCTTGTCGAGCAGCTCCTCGCCGTCCAAGCTCGTCTCCAGCCGGTGCATCCGGCCCTCCGTCGTCTGCACCACGCCGGAGCCCAGGTGGTCTCCGCCCTCTGGCCGGATGCTCCAACTCTGCGCACCGCCAGTCGTACCTCCAACTAGTTAGAGGTGGCCATCGGCCGCATTGAGGCGTGGAAGGGCTCCGCAGCCCGAGCAGGCGCAGGCGGGCCCTGGAGTTCGTCAAGGGGTGGTACCCTGGACTAAACCTAAACCAGTTGGCCACTCTCCGTGCTGAAGCTGCCGAAGAGCTGGCGGTGGTGGCGCCCGACCTCTATCGTCACGCCGCGGCTATAACCGAGTACACGGACACCAGTGTTTTCCTCCCCGAGCTAACTGAGGAGGGCGCCGAGGCACCGCCCAACTGGTTCGGGATGAACCCAGAAGACGGCGAGGAGTCGGTGGAGGTGATCGCCTCCGGCGATGAAGGTGAGGAAGAGGAGGAAGAGGACGACGAAGACGATGCGCCGGATGGTGGAGACGACAGCCGGCCTCAGCCCGACCAAGTCTCGACCAACGGGCGGCGCGCCGATGAGCCGACTGCTGCTGGTGCTGACCAGGCCGAGACAGACCAGGCGGCCGCTCCACCACCCGGAGCCTCGACCTCCGTCGAGCCCTCCTATCCGACTGCTGCTCCTCTGGCCTAGGTGGCCAAGTTATCTTTTTCTCTTCCTGTTTTGTAATCTCTTGAACAAAAATTGTTAAGTCTGCGCAATTCCACCCACTGGGGTGTATTCAAACTCTGTTGAATGCTGGCCGATGGCCTTTTGCTATGTAAATTGTCTTTGCCAATTTCTGACTTGTCTTGCTTTTCTGCTCCTTTGGCTTTTCCCTTTGCCGCCTTCCTTGGCTGCCGTCTTGCCAACCGGACAGCCGCTCTACGGTCTGTGGCTGGGTCAAGTACTTGGCCGTTTTTCGGAAGGCAAGTACTTTAGCCGCAGGTACAGCGTAGCAAGTTAAGTTAGAAACCGGCCGGCCGGCTTCTCAACAGTCGGTCGGCGAAGCGAGGAGCCGGCTTAACCTTTGCGAATGCTTTGGTCCTTAGCCTTTTTCATGTGGGCACCATTTCCTGCCTTTAATTCTTGCCGCCGGATAGTCGCTCTGCGAGCTGCGGCTTATGGCAAGAGAGGGCTTAGGTGCCGGCACACTACTTGTCCGACTGCAGCTAGCATTGACATAGTACAAGGCGGCAAGCCCCCGGGCCGACTGGTCGAACCCAGTGCCAGGCAGAATAATGAAATGACACATTCATAGGCATAGAACTTATCATATAGATAAAAAGGGTAGCCCCCGAGTGCTCCTCGAGGGACCCGATGTCTTAGTGCTTAATACAAAAGGTAGCGTGGTACATACTGAATCAACTGTAAAATCTTCGGAGGAGATTTGCATTCCATGGGCGCTCCGATTCCTTGCCGGAGTCGTCTCTCTTGTGTGCTCTGGGCTTCTGCGCATCGATGAGGTAGTAGGAGTCATTGCCCAGTGCTTTGCTGATGATGAATGGGCCTTCCCAAGGGGCCGAGAGCTTGTGATGGCCGGCTGTTCGCTGGATCAGCCGGAGCACAAGGTCTCCCTCTTGGAAGGATCTTGGCTTGACCTTCCGGCTATGGTAGCGGCGCAGACTCTGCTGGTAGATGGCGGACCGGCTGAGTGCCAACAGCCGGCCCTCTTCCAGTAGATCGACGTCGTCTTCTCGTGCTTCCTTTGCCTCCGCCTCCGTGTACATGGTGACGCGAGGTGAGTCAAACTCAATGTCAGTTGGGATGACGGCCTCGGAACCGTACATGAGAAAGAATGGAGTGAAGCCAATTGACTTGTTCGGAGTGGTGCGGAGGCTCCAGAGGATGGCCGGCAGCTCGTCGATCCAGCAGCCGGCCGACCGCTCCATTGGCTCGACCAGTCGGGGATTGATGCCGGAGAGGATGAGGCCGTTTGCTCGCTCGACTTGGTCGTTTGACTGCAGATGGGCAACGGACGCTAAGTCCAGTCGGATTCCCTGCGTCGCGCAGAAACGAGCCAAGGCTCCTTTGGCGAAGTTCGTGCCGTTGTCGGTGATGATGCTGTGTGGCACACCGTATCATACGGTGATATCTGCAATGAAGGTCACAGTAGTTGGACCTTTCAATTTCTTGATTGGCTTCGCTTCAATCAACTTGGTGAATTTGTCCACGGCGACGAGGAGATGGGTCATGCCGCCGCGTGCTGTCTTGAATGGTCCCACCATGTCCAGCCCCCACACGGCAAAAGGCCAGGTGAGGGGGATGGTCTTGAGGGCAGAAGCCAGCAGATGTTGCTTGGAGCTGAATTTCAGGCATCCCTTGCAGTGTTTGACCCGATCCTTGGCGTCCTCCAAAGCAGTCGGCCAGAAGAAACCATGGCGGAAAGCTTTGGCGACAAGGGATCTGGAGGCCGCGTGGTGGCCACACTCGCCTTGGTGGATATCTTTGAGGAATGCTTGGCCCTTCTCTGGTTCTACGCAGCGCTGGAAGACCCCAGTCACGCCGCGTCTGACAAGCTCTCTGTTTACTGTCGTGTAGGCTCCTGCTCGGCGCTGCACTTGCCGCCCGAGATCTCATCGGCCGACAGCTCTCTGTTCACCAGAAACTTGAGGATGGGCTATGCCCATGATGGTGCTTGGATTTCTTCTACTACCACTACGGCCACTTGTACTAGGGAGGTTCGGTTGGGAGGCGGCGGGTCGGAGTTGGCTGCCACTTGCTGCATCGTTGAAGTCCTCGGGACGACTGCTGCAGCCCCCGTGCCGGGTTGTGAAGTCCCCGGGATGGGTGCGACTGTTGCAGTCCCCGAGCCGCTTGGTGTAGTCCCCGGGCGGGTTGAAGGAAATATGCCCTAGAGGCAATAATAAAGTTATTATTTATTTCCTTATATCATGATAAATGTTTATTATTCATGCTAGAATTGTATTAACCGGAAACATAATACTTGTGTGAATACATAGACAAACAGAGTGTCACTAGTATGCCTCTACTTGACTAGCTCGTTGATCAAAGATGGTTATGTTTCCTAGCCATTGACATGAGTTGTCATTTGATTAACGGGATCACATCATTAGGAGAATGATGTGATTGACTTGACCCATTCCGTTAGCTTAGCACTCGATCGTTTAGTATGTTGTTATTGCTTTCTTCATGACTTATACATGTTCCTATGACTATGAGATTATGCAACTCCCGTTTACCGGAGGAACGCTTTGTGTGCTACCAAACGTCACAACGTAACTGGGTGATTATAAAGGTGCTCTAGAGGTGTCTCCGAAGGTACTTGTTGGGTTGGCGTATTTCGAGATTAGGATTTGTCACTCCGATTGTCGGAGAGGTATCTCTGGGCCCTCTCGGCAATGCACATCACTTAAGCCTTGCAAGAATTGCAACTAATGAGTTAGTTGCGGGATGATGTATTACAGAACGAGTAAAGAGACTTGCCTGTAATGAGATTGAACTAGGTATTGAGATACCGACGATCGAATCTCGGGCAAGTAACATACCGATGACAAAGGGAACAACGTATGTTGTTATGCGGTCTGACCGATAAAGATCTTCGTAGAATATGTGGGAGCCAATATGAGCATCCAGGTTCAGCTATTGGTTATTGACCGGAGACGTGTCTCGGTCATGTCTACATAGTTCTCAAACCCGTAGGGTCCGCACGCTTAAAATTTCGATGACGGTTATATTATGAATTTATGAGTTTTGATGTACCGAAGGTTGTTCGGAGTCCCGGATGTGATCACGGACATGACGAGGAGTCTCGAAATGGTCGAGACATGAAGATTGATATATTGGAAGCCTATATTTGGATATCGGAAGTGTTCCGGGTAAAATCGGGATTTTACCGGAATACCGAGGGGTTACCGGAACCCCCGAGGGCTTAATGGGCCATAGTGGGCCTTTGTGGAGAATAGGAGAGGCGGCCAGGGTAGGGCCACTCACCCCTCCCTCCTAGTCCGAATAGGACAAGAAGAGGGGGGCGGCGCCCCCCCTTTCCTTCCTCTCTCCCTCGTCTTTCCCCCTCCACTCCTAATCCAACAAGGAAAAGGGAGGGAGTCCTACTCCCGGTGGGAGTAGGACTCCTCCTGGCGCACCCCCTCCTGGCCGGCCGCACCTTCCCCCTTGATCCTTTATATACGGGGGCAGGGGCACCCTAGAGACACAACAATTGATTGTTTGATCTTTTAGCCGTGTGCGGTGCTCCCCTCCACCATAGTCCACCTCGATAATACTGTAGCGGTGCTTAGGCGAAGCCCTGCATCGGTAGAACATCATCATCATCACCACGCCGTCGTGCTGACAAAACTCTCCCTAAACACTCGGCTGGATCGGAGTTCGAGGGACGTCATCGGGCTGAACGTGTGCTGAACTCGGAGGTGCCGTGCGTTCGGTACTTGATCGGTCGGATCGTGAAGACGTACGACTACATCAACCGCGTTGTGCTAACGCTTTCGCTTTCGGTCTACGAGGGTACGTGGACAACACTCTCCCCTCTCGTTGCTATGCATCACCATGATCTTGCGTGTGCGTAGGATTTTTTTTTGAAATTACTACGTTTCCCAACAGTGGCATCCGAGCCAGATTTTATGCGTAGATGTCATATGCACGAGTGGAACACAAGTGAGTTATGGGCGATATAAGTCATACTGCTTACCAGCATGTCATACTTTGGTTCGGCGGTATTGTTGGATGAAGCGGCCCGGACCGACATTACGCGTACGCTTACACGAGACTGGTTCTACCGACGTGCTTTGCACACAGGTGGCTGGCGGGTGTCAGTTTCTCCAACTTTAGTTGAACCGAGTGTGGCTATGCCCGGTCCTTGCGAAGGTTAAAACATCACCAACTTGACAAACTATCGTTGTGGTTTTGATGCGTAGGTAAGAACGGTTCTTGCTAAGCCCAGTAGCAGCCACGTAAAACTTGCAACAACAAAGTAGAGGACGTCTAACTAGTTTTTGCAGGGCATGTTGTGATGTGATATGGTCAAGACATGATGCTAAATTTTATTGTATGAGATGATCATGTTTTGTAACCGAGTTATCGGCAACTGGCAGGAGCCATATGGTTGTCGCTTTATTGTATGCAATGCAATCGCCCTGTAATGCTTTAGTTTGTCAATAAGCGGTAGCGATAGTCGTAGAAGCATAAGATTGGCGAGACGACAACGATGCTACGATGAAGATCAAGGTGTCGCGCCGGTGACGATGGTGATCATAACCGTGCTTCGGAGATGGATATCACAAAGCACAAGATGATGATGGCCATATCATATCACTTATATTGATTGCATGTGATGTTTATCTTTTATGCATCTTATCTTGCTTTGATTGACGATAGCATTATAAGATGATCTCTCACTAAATTTCAAGATAAAAGTGTTCTCCCTGAGTATGCACCGTTGCCAAAGTTCGTCCTGCCCAGACACCACGTGATGATCGGGTGTGATAAGCTCTACGTCCATCTACAACGGGTGCAAGCGATTTTGCACACGCAGAATACTCAGGTTAAACTTGACGAGCCTAGCATATGCAGATATGGCCTCGGAACACTGAGACCGAAAGGTCGAGCTTGAATCATATAGTAGATATGATCAACATAGTGATGTTCACCATTGAAAGCTACTCCATTTCACGTGATGATCGGTTATGGTTTAGTTGATTTGGATCACGTGATCACTTAGAGGATTAGAGGGATGTCTATCTAAGTGGGAGTTCTTAAGTAATATGATTAATTGAACTTAAATTTATCATGAACTTAGTACCTGATAGTATCTTGCTTGTCTATGTTGATTGTAGATAGATGGCCCGTGCTGTTGTTCCGTCGAATTTTAATGTGTTCCTTGAGAAAGCAAAGTTGAAAGATGATGGTAGCAATTACACGGAATGGGTCCGTAACTTGAGGATTATCCTCATTGCTGCACAGAAGAATTACGTCCTGGAAGCACCGCTAGGTGCCAGGCCTGCTGCAGATGCAACTAACGACGTTAAGAACGCCTGGCAAAGCAAAGCTGATGACTACTCGATAGTTCAGTGTGCCATGCTTTACGGCTTAGAACCGGGACTTCAACGACGTTTTGAACGTCATGTAGCATATGAGATGTTCCAGGAGTTGAAGTTAATATTTCAAGCAAATGGCCGGATTGAGAGATATGAAGTCTCCAATAAGTTCTACATCTGCAAGATGGAGGAGAATAGTTCTGTCAGTGAGCATATACTCAAAATGTCTGGGTATGACAATCACTTGATTCAACTGGGAGTTAATCTTCCGGATGATAGCGTCATTGACATAATTCTTCAATCACTGCCACCTAGCTACAAGACCTTCGTGATGAACTATAACATGCAAGGGATGGATAAGACGATTCCCGAGCTCTTCGCAATTCTAAAGGCTGCGGAGGTCGAAATCAAGAAGGAGCATCAAGTGTTGATGGTCAATAAGACCACCAGTTTCAAGAAAAAGGGCAAAGGGAAGAAGAAGGGGAACTTCAAGAAGAACAGCAAGCAAGTTGCTGCTCAAGAGAAGAAACCCAAGTCTGGACCTAAGCTTGAGTCTGAGTGCTTCTACTGCAAGCAGACTGGTCACTAGAAGCGGAACTGCCCCAAGTATTTGGCGGATAAGAAGGATGGCAAGGTGAAGAAAGGGATATGTGATCTACATGTTATTGATGTGTACCTTACTAGAGCTCGCAGTAGCACCTGGGTATTTGATACTGGTTCTGTTGCTAATATTTGCAACTCGAAACAGGGACTACGGATTAAGCGAACACTGGCCAAGGACGAGGTGACGATGCGCGTGGGAAACGGTTCCAAAGTCGATGTGATCGCCGTCGGCACGCTACCTCTACATCTACCTTCGGGATTAGTATTAGACCTAAATAATTGTTATTTGGTGCCAGCGTTGAGCATGAACATTATATCTGGATCTTGTTTGATGCGAGACGGTTATTCATTTAAATCAGAGAATAATGGTTGTTCTATTTATATGAGTAATATCTTTTATGGTCATGCACCCTTGAAGAGTGGTCTATTTTTGATGAATCTCGATAGTAGTGATACACATATTCATAATGTTGAAGCCAAAAGATGCAGAGTTGATAATGATAGTGCAACTTATTTGTGGCACTGCCGTTTAGGTCATATCGGTGTAAAGCGCATGAAGAAACTCCATACTGATGGACTTTTGGAACCACTTGATTATGAATCACTTGGTACTTGCGAACCGTGCCTCATGGGCAAGATGACTAAAGCGCTGTTCTCCGGAACTATGGAGAGAGCAACAGATTTGTTGGAAATCATACATACAGATGTATGTGGTCCGATGAATATTGAGGCTCGTGGCAGATATCGTTATTTTCTCACCTTCACAGATGATTTGAGAAGATATGGGTATATCTACTTAATGAAACATAAGTCTGAAACATTTGAAAAGTTCAAAGAATTTCAGAGTGAAGTTGAAAATCAACGTAACAAGAAAATAAAGTTTCTACGATCAGATCGTGGAGGAGAATATTTGAGTTACGAGTTTGGTCTACATTTGAAACAATGCGGAATAGTTTCGCAACTCACGCCACCCGGAACACCACAGCGTAATGGTGTGTCCGAACGTCGTAATCGTACTTTACTAGATATGGTGCGATCTATGATGTCTCTTACTGATTTACCGCTATCGTTTTGGGGTTATGCTTTAGAGACGGCTGCATTCACGTTAAATAGGGCACCATCGAAATCCGTTGAGACGACGCCTTATGAACTGTGGTTTGGCAAGAAACCAAAGTTGTCTTTTCTTAAAGTTTGGGGCTGCGATGCTTATGTGAAAAAGCTTCAACCTGATAAGCTCGAACCCAAATCGGAGAAATGTGTCTTCATAGGATACCCAAAGGAGACTGTTGGGTACACCTTCTATCACAGATCCGAAGGCAAGACATTCGTTGCTAAGAATGGATCCTTTCTAGAGAAGGAGTTTCTCTCGAAAGAAGTGAGTGGGAGGAAAGTAGAACTTGATGAGGTAACTGTACCTGCTCCCTTATTGGAAAGTAGTTCATCACAGAAACCGGTTCCTGTGATGCCTACACCAATTAGTGAGGAAGTTAATGATGATGATCATGGAACTTCAGATCAAGTTGTTACTGAACCTCGTAGGTCAACCAGAGTAAGATCCGCACCAGAGTGGTACGGTAATCCTGTTCTGGAGGTTATGTTACTAGACCATGACGAACCTACGAACTATGAAGAAGCGATGGTGAGCCCTGATTCCGCAAAATGGCTTGAGGCCATGAAATCTGAGATGGGATCCATGTATGAGAACAAAGTATGGACTTTGGTTGGCTTGCCCGATGATCGACAAGCCATTGAAAAAAAATGGATCTTCAAGAAGAAGACTGACGCTGACGGTAATGTTACTGTCTATAAAGCTCGACTTGTTGCGAAAGGTTTTCGACAAGTTCAAGGGATTGACTACGATGAGACTTTCTCACCCGTAGCGATGCTTAAGTCTGTTCGAATCATGTTAGCAATTGCCGCATTTTATGATTATGAAATTTGGCAAATGGATGTCAAAACTGCATTCCTGAATTGATTTCTGGAAGAAGAGTTGTATATGATGCAACCAGAAGGTTTTGTCGATCCAAAGGGAGCTAACAAAGTGTGCAAGCTCCAGCGATCCATTTATGGACTGGTGCAAGCCTCTCGGAGTTGGAATAAACATTTTGATAGTGTGATCAAAGCATTTGGTTTTATACAGACTTTTGGAGAAGCCTGTATTTACAAGAAAGTGAGTGGGAGCTCTGTAGCATTTCTAATATTATATGTGGATGAAATATTAATGATTGGAAATGATATAGAATTTCTGGATAGCATAAAGGGATACTTGAATAAGAGTTTTTCAATGAAAGACCTCGGTGAAGCTGCTTATATATTGGGCATCAGGATCTATAGAGATAGATCAAGACGCTTAACTGGACTTTAACAAAGCACATACCTTGACAAAGTTTTGAAGAAGTTCAAAATGGATCAAGCAAAGAAAGGGTTCTTGCCTGTGTTACAAGGTGTGAAGTTGAGTAAGACTCAATGCCCGACCACTGCAGAAGATAGAGAGAAGATGAAAGATGTTCCTTATGCTTCAGCCATAGGCTCTATCATGTATGTAATGCTGTGTACCAGACCTGATGTGTGCCTTGCTATAAGTTTAGCAGGGAGGTACCAAAGTAATCCAGGAGTGGATCACTGGACAGCGGTCAAGAACATCCTGAAATACCTGAAAAGGACTAAGGATATGTTTCTCATTTATGGAGATGACAAAGAACTACGTAAATGGTTACGTCGATGCAAGCTTTGACACTGATCCAGATGATTCTAAATCGCAAACCGGATACGTGTTTACATTGAACGGTGGAGCTGTCAATTGGTGCAGTTCTAAACAAAGCGTCGTGGCGGGATCTACGTGTGAAGCGGAGTACATAGCTGCTTCGGAAGCAACAAATGAAGGAGTTTGGATGAAGGAGTTCATATCCGATCTAGGTGTCATACCGAGTGCATCGGGTCCAATGAAAATCTTTTGTGACAATACTGGTGCAATTGCCTTGGCGAAGGAATCCATATTTCACAAGAGAACCAAGCACATCAAGAGACGCTTCAATTCCATCCGGGATCTAGTCCAGGTGGGAGACATAGAAATTTGCAAGATACATACGGATCTGAATGTTGCAGACCCGTTGACTAAGCCTCTTCCACGAGCAAAACATGATCAGCACCAAGGCTCCATGGGTGTTAGAATCATTACTGTGTAATCTAGATTATTGACTCTAGTGCAAGTGGGAGACTAAAGGAAATATGCCCTAGAGGCAATAATAATGTTATTATTTATTTCCTTATATCATGATAAATGTTTATTATTCATGCTAGAATTGTATTAACTGAAAACATAATACTTGTGTGAATACATAGACAAATAGAGTGTCACTAGTATGCCTCTACTTGACTAGCTCGTTGATCAAAGTTGGTTATGTTTCCTAGCCATTGACATGAGTTGTCATTTGATTAACGGGATCACATCATTAGGAAATGATGTGATTGACTTGACCCATTCCGTTAGCTTAGCACTCGATCGTTTAGTATGTTGCTATTGCTTTCTTCATGACTTATACAAGTTCCTATGACTATGAGATTATGCAACTCCCGTTTACTGGAGGAACGCTTTGTGTGCTACCAAATGTCACAACGTAACTGGGTGATTATAAAGGTGCTCTACAGGTGTCTCCGAAGGTACTTGTTGGGTTGGCGTATTTCGAGATTAGGATTTGTCACTCCGATTGTCGGAGAGGTATCTCTGGGCCCTCTCGGTAATGCACATCACTTAAGCCTTGCAAGCATTGCAACTAATGAGTTAGTTGCGGATGATGTATTACAGAACGAGTAAAGAGACTTGCCGGTAACAAGATTGAACTAGGTATTGAGATACCGACGATCGAATCTTGGGCAAGTAACATACCGATGACAAAGGGAACAACGTATGTTGTTATGCAGTCTGACTGATAAAGATCTTCGTAGAATTTGTGGGAGCCAATATGAGCATCCAGGTTCCACTATTGGTTATTGACCGGGGACGTGTCTCGGTCATGTCTACATAGTTCTCGAACCCGTAGGGTCCGCACGCTTAAAGTTTTGATGACGGTTATATTATGAGTTTATGAGTTTTGATGTACCGAAGGTTGTTCGGAGTCCTGGATGTGATCACGGACATGACGAGGAGTCTCGAAATGGTCGAGACATGAAGATTGATATATTGGAAGCCTATATTTGGATATCGGAAGTGTTCCGGGTGAAATCGGGATTTTACCGGAGTACCGAGGGGTTACCGGAACCCCCGGGGGCATAATGGGCCATAGTGGGCCTTTGTGGAGAAGCGGAGAGGCGGTCAGGGCAGGGCCGCGCGCCCCTCCCCCCTAGTCCGAATAGGACAAGGAGAGGGGGCGGCGCCCCCCCCCCTTTCCTTCGTCTCTCCCTCCTCTTTCCCCCTCCACTCCTAATCCAACAAGGAAAAGGGAGGGAGTCCTATTCCCGGTGGGAGTAGGACTCCTCCTGGCGCGCCCCCTCCTGGCCGGCCGCACCTCCCCCTTGCTCCTTTATATACGGGGGCAGGGGGCACCCTACAGACACAACAATTGATCGTTTGATATTTTAGCCGTGTGTGGTGCTCCCCTCCACCATAGTCCACCTCGATAATACTGTAGCGGTGCTTAGGCGAAGCCCTGTGTCGGTAGAACATCATCATCGTCACCATGCCGTCGTGCTGAAAAAACTCTCCCTCAACACTCGGCTGGATCGGAGTTCGAGGTACGTCATCGGGCTGAACGTGTGCTGAACTCGGAGGTGCCGTGCGTTCGGTACTTGATCTGTCGGATCGTCAAGACGTACGACTACATCAACCGCGTTGTGCTAACGCTTCCGCTTTCGGTCTACGAGGGTACGTGGACAAGATTCTCCCCTCTCGTTGCTATGCATCACCATGATCTTGCGTGTGCGTAGGATTTTTTTTGAAATTACTACGTTTCCCAACACGGGTTGTGAAGTCCCCGGGCCGGGTGCGACTATTGCAGTCCCTGTGCCGCCTGCCGAAGTCCTAGGGCCAGCTGCTACAACCCCCGAGTCAGATCCGACTGCTTCAGGAGGAGCCGACACGAAGATGGATTCAGATTCTAGGGAATGCTTGATTGACAGCTTGCGGAGGCACTGAAGGGAGACGCCGGCTGGTATTGCTTGACGGGTGGAGCCGATGCGTGCCAGAGCATCAGCTGGCTCGTTTTCATTTCGTGGCACGTGAAGGAACTCGCACCCCTCAAAATATCCGCTGAGCTGCTGGACGAGGAAACGGTAGCTCGCCATGTTCGCATCCTTGGCATCCCAGTCACCAGACGACTGTTGGACCACCAAGTCTGAGTCACCGTAGCACAGGATCCGGTGGATGCCGACTTCTTTGGCCAGCCGGAGCCCGTGCACGAGCGCCTCATACTTGGCCACATTGTTGGAGGCGGCGAAGTGGATTTGCAATGCATATCTGAGCTTGTCGCCTTTGGGAGAGGTAAGGACGATGTCGGCTCCCAAACCGGTGCGCATCTTTGAGCCATCGAAATGCATCCGCCAATGAGTGGAGTCCGGAGCTGGCGGCAGGTACTGGGTCTCGGCCCAGTCGACGAGGAAGTCGGCCACTGCTTGGGACTTGATGGCGGTGCGTGGCTGGTAGAAGATGGTGTAGGGGCCAACTCGATGGCCCATTTGGCCACTCGGCCAGATGCATCTCGGCTGCCAATGATCTCAGCAAGCGGGGCAGTGCAGACAACCGTGATTGGTTGTTCTTGGAAGTATGGCTTCAGCTTCTTGGCGGCAAAGTGCAGGCCGTAACACATCTTCCGGTAATGAGGATAGTTCTGCTTTGAGGTTGAAAGCACCTCGCTCAAATAGTACACAGGCCTCTGGACCGGTTGTGCTCTGTCATCCTCTTTGTGCTCTACTACCACGACTGTGCTGACCACTCGGCTGGTGGCGGTGATGTAGAGGAGCATGGGCTCCTTAGCAGCCGGGGCGGCCAGAACAGGCGGTGTGGTCAACATTTTCTTGAGTTGGAGAAATGCTTCGTCTGCCTTGTCGTTCCACTCAAAATGAGTGGTTTTCTTCATGAGGTGGTACAAAGGAAGAGCCTTCTCACCGAGCCGACTGATGAACCGACTGAGGCCAAGCAGCCGGTAAACTTCTGGACGTCTCGCAGTCGGGTGGGCCTCTCCATCCTCTCGATGGCCTTGATCTTGATGGGGTTGCACTCAATGCCGCATTCTGAGACCAGGAAGCCAAGGAGCTGGCCGGCTGGTACTCCAAGGACACATTTTTCTAGGTTGAGCTTGATTTGAAAACGGCGCAGATTTTCAAAAGTTTCCTTGAGAACTTCCAAGAGGGTACCACGCTTCTCCGTCTTCACCACAATGTCGTCTACATAGACGTGGCATTTCTGTCGAGCTGCTTGAGGAGGCACTTCTGCATGCACTGAAAGGTGGCACCGGCATTTCTCAAGCCGAATGTCATGGTCACGTAGCAGAAGGCTCTGAATGGTGTGATGAAGGCGGTCTGCCGGGTTCAACTTGATCTGGTGGTATCCTGAGTAGGCATCCAAAAAGCTCAACAGCTCGCATCCGGCTGTGGAGTCTATCACTTGGTCAATCTGGGGCAATGCGAACGAATCCTTGGGGCAGGCTTTGTTGAGACTGATGTAATCAATGCACATGCGCCACTTGTTATTCTTCTTCAGTACAAGGACTGGATTGGCAAGCCATTCTGGGAAGAAAACTTCCATAATGAAGCGGGCTGCCAATAGGCGGGAGATCTCTTCTCCGACAATTCTTCTCTTCTCCTCCGACAGTCGGAGGAGGGGTTGTTTGACTGGTTTGGCATCTGCTCTGACATGTAGCTTGTGCTCGGCGAAATCCGTTGGAACACCCGGCATGTCTTTGGGAGACCATGCAAAGATGTCCCGATTCTTACGGAGGAAATCGACGAGCTCGCTTTCCTATTTGCTATCAAGGTTGGCACCTATGACAGTGTGCCTCTCCGGGTGCTCAGGGTCCAAGGGAATCTTCTTTGTTTCTTTGGCCGGCTGGAAGGAGCCCTGGGTCTCTGACTCTTTGGGTTCTGGTGACATGTCCGACTGTTTGCTGCCCATGGCAACCACCTGGTCCAGGAGCTTCTTCTCAGCAGCAATCACAAGGGACTCAGCCAGCCGGCTGCTTGCTGCAACACAGGCGGACGACTTCTCATAGTCTCCACTGATCGTCATAATGCCCTTGGTTCCTGGCATCTTCATCTTGAGGTAGGCGTAATGTGGCACTGCCATGAACTTGGCTAGAGCTGGCCGGCCTAAGAGTGCGTGGTAAGGGCTCTCCAGGTTCACCACCTCAAACCAAATTGCCTCACGGTGGAAGTGATTCTTGTCCCCAAAGATGACATCTATCTTGGTCTTGCCAATTGGTGAGCAGGAAAGGCCAGACACAATGCAATGAAATACAGTCCGACTGGGCAGCAGCTGCTTCTCTTTGATGTTCAACTTCTCCATGGTATCGCGGTAAATCTTGTGTCTTCTGTCAACACAACATATGCAACAATGACCATGAATAACATTAGCACATTACTTACGCGTAAGTTGCGGAGGAAGATTGGAAATTGTTCTGTGTCTGCGGTATAATCTTCCCATGAAGGAAAGATGCGCACAAAGTTCCTGACAACAATATAAGCTTTGTCTTCTAAACTGGGAAGAAATTGAACAGGGGTCCTATTTGCTGCAATTGGGGCTCTCTCTGGTTCGGAAAGGGATTTGGCAACTGGATTTGGTGTACTCTTTGCTGGAATGGGGGTTTTGCGTCGTAGAGCTGGTGCTATGTCAACTAGCATAATCATAATGTTTCCTGCAGTTGGGGTCTGCTGAGTTGGGGCATCAGAAATGACCAGTGTAGTAGGGCTAGAGTCTGCTAGAGTTGGGGTGTTTTGTGGGTCAGGTGATATTGCAACTACACCTAATGGGCTATTTGATTTATCAGGTGCCACTACCTTTTCCAAATACTTTTCTTGTGCTCCACCACGATCAGCAATCGCCCTCTTCCTTTTGAACGTCTGATACAAGAACATCATTTGAATGGATATATATGGTATGATGACAGATGGAATATGTACTGAAAATGGATAGGCGGGGCGTATTCACATACACGATGTGTAAACTAAGCTAATGGCAGTTCAACAAAGTAGAAGCAATGCAAAGCATCAGTTGCAAGATATGTGCGACAAATATAACCTTGGAAAGTTAGAGCAAGCACCTTGATGGGTGAATAAGATAGGGCATCTTCCTCTGACTCCTCCACTAGGGAGCTACATTGACTTAGGTCTCCCTCTAGCTCAGAATCAATGTTAGGGTCATATTCTGAGCATGAATCTGTAGGTGGAGAGCGTTTGCATTGCATTGCATCCAGACTTGATTTCAGTACCTTAATGCCAAGTTTGACAGCCATGGCATTGTTCTGCTTTATTCTTTTCATGCACGCAAGCTCATAATCATTATGATGCTGTTCGGAATCTGAGATTCATGAAAACATAAAAAGTAGTCAGATTATCTATGGAATGCATTGCAGATTCAACTCGGAGAGTGTCTCCCTATAAACTCCTGCATATGCAAAGTTCACCCCCAACCGTGTTGACCAGACCACACACAGAAATACAAACCCCTTATGTCTCTATAACAGGTAGACACACATTTCAAAACTGAAATAGGAACATTAGAATCATATGAAATTCATATTTGAACAAATAAACTAAGGAATTATGAGTGGCATAATGTTTAGCTTCAAGGGTGGAGTGTTGGTAGTGCGACACAAAGCAAGTAGGCAGATTGTATTCCATGTAAAAGATCGAAGCCTATGTAAAAGCTGGAAATGACACTTTCTTTCTATACAATGCAGTGTTCGTTGCCCACACATGATGGAAGAGATCACATAGAGAAATACTATTCACTCATGTCTACGGTTGCAGTATTTAGAAACAGGGTGGTCCACCCTAAAAGAATATTGACAACAAATATGACAAGGCAAGCATAGATGTAGTGAATCAATCATTTACTTGTGAGCTTACTAGGACAAGTATGCAGAATTGTAACTGCAGTAAGAGACCGTCCAGAATCTGAATCAAGAAGTTTGTCTAGCACTTATTGTTTGCAACTAATCAACGTGAATAATTGGATATTATATCGAATGAGTAAGAAAGACAAAATTGTCAACAAACCTGGCTTGCAGTAGTAATCTGGGTCAATGTCACTACGACCAACAATCCAAAATGACTAGTGTCTGTTCCTAGGGCTGGAATTTTGAAAACCCTATGAACTTTACAGGTACTAAAGATTACCGAAATACATCTAAACCATTAAGTGTAGGTAGCACTGAGCACACAACAAACCCTAATTACAGTCCTGCCTAATGAGTAATGAATCAATTAGAAAATGGGTGGTGAGGAGTGGCTGCTGAGTGTTGAGGACTTATCTCAGGATAAATCGGGTTGGCTTAGTGGGTGCTGCACGCCTGAGCCCTGAACGGACTGGGAAGGTAGGCACGGCGGCACGCCCGGGCAGCGGTGATGCTGTTGGGCGAGCGGCTCCTGACATCTTGTTAGTCCGGCATCTCCTCCTAGAGTCATGCCGTCCGGGGACGGCAAGTCGCCGGCGAGGCAGGTGGCTGGGGGCGAGTAGAGATCGGAAGCTCGCAGTAGAACAGAGGGGAATCAGGGCCTGGGACGACCCAAAATCCCAGGGTGGTCCGGCCCATCATGGGCACCCTGTAGAGATACACACCCGAGCGGCGAACATGCATTTTCGAAACTAATTTAGGAACATTTAGCTGACCAATTAAACGAATCTGTTTTAATAATATCAGATTCGTATTTGAACAACTAAGCTTGTTTAGCTTGATGTGTCGAGCAGTGCTATTATGACACGAAGCACGTATTCTGATCGTATAGTGATCATAAAAGGGGGAAACCGGAGAAATGATATTTAGCAGCCATTGTTTGCTTCGAACTAAGAACTAAATTCTAAGAGCTGAAAAGAAAGTAGAGTAACCAAGTTAAGATCTATTTTTTGGTTGAGATCAAAAAGTTGAGGAGATATGAAGTACCACCTCTCTTGCGGCGCCGTGGAGGCATCGGGGGTGCGATGGCTATCGGTGGCATTAAAGCAGATCTGCGATGGTAGACGGGTGCATCGGGGGATAAGTCCCGTTGCGGTGGAAGAGAAGGTCGTGTGAGCGGCCCGGCAAAGAGGATGACGACGCCGATGAAGCGAGAGGACGTGATGCAAGGCTCTTGGTCCATCGCCGTGGATGAGAAGCGTCCATCTCTAGCAGTGGACGACGCGGTCTTGGTAGGGGCTCCAACATGGTGGAGGACGATGGTGATGGATGTGGTGGAGGACGGTGGCGATGGATGTGGTGGAGGACGGCGGCGATGGATGGGGTGGCAGACGGAGGCTGGTGTGGGGATGGTGTTCTAGCGCGGATGGTGTATGAATGGGAAAATGGAGGGAGAGTTATGGGGACCATGTTTGTGGAACGCGCGTGTCTGAAATATGGGAAAGTTACGAACTTAGCCCCCGTTTAAAATTTGGACGTCTCGTCGGTTGGGGATACGACGGTAATCTCGCATCTCGCCAATATTTGCCCAGAGCGATTTCGGGCGAGGAGAGGGTGGTTGGCGCCCATGGTTGGCGCCCACGGTGTATGGACGGGGCTGACAGGTAGGGCGATTGTGGCACGTCTGAGTGAAGTTACAAACCTGCCCCTATTGAAAATATTTGCCTACATTGATTTCGGCCGAGTCGAGTTTGTTTTTCTGCCCACCGTGTATGAATGGGGAAATGGAGGGAGAAACAGAGGTCTTTTGGACGAGCTTGAATCAAATGTGTTTTGCCGCCCATGTTTGGCGCCCACCGTGTCGGAATGGGCTCAGAGGCGGTCGTGTCACGTCTAATTGAAGTTACTATCCTACCCCTATTTAGAGCAGTGGAAATCGGGCCGATGGATTGTCCGTGTAATGGGTAGACAGTAATTTCCATCTCCCAAACACTTGGCTTCGGGCAGCCGACGTGGGAGTGGACATTTTATAAATTTTGGGACAATAAGCATCCAGGTTTACCCTGGCAACTAAATTCGAATCCATTTTGTATTCCTATACGAATCTTTATAAATCATTCTATGTGTTTTTATATATCTTCAAAAGGACGACAAAGATGTATTCCACTGTCATATATGAATATGGTTTATAAATGCCGATACTCAAATTCAGAAGCTAGAATCCAGTTTAAGGTGAATTCGAATACTTGGAACACTTCATGTCCAACTCAAATGTCACATGCAGCATAATGTGTACTCCCATTTAGATATGTACACAAGCGATGTATCAAGATTCAAATACCGAGTCAATCAACCAAGAATGTACAGAACTAACAGACATATAAACACTTATAGAGTATATGGATCAATAATATCAACTAACATACATAAGCCAGGCCGTTGTACTTTTCTTTGCTACAACAGCATCCTTTTTTTAGCCAAGCTACTACAACATCTTGGCCCTTTCTGATGCGTGCCACTTATGGTCCATCTATACTACAATTATTGCTGAATGCACATTCAGCCCGATTGGCATATTTGTTGGTCTGACACAGCAATCAAAATGAAATGTCTCCGAGTCTTATCAATTAATACAGACTTGTGCTCAAATAAAATTACAAACCAAAAAACAAAAAACAAAAAACAATTATTACATGATCTCTAAAACAAATGGTTTGATTGATTACATGAACAAACAACACAAAGGTTATTCAACGATGGAAAGAACATTTCACCTATGATTTACCAAGTGGGAATTTAATTTCCTTTTTTCCTTCAGCACCTTAACAATGTGGTCAGTCTCAGCTTGTTTCGTTTTGAAATCCACCAAATATTTAATTGTTGTCTTGAGTACTGCTACTGATTGTGCTGTTTGCTTCCTCAACATGTCAACTTCATATCTAAGTGCAGAAGCAGAATCTCTTTCTACCACTAGTTTAGCCTCTAGAGCATCAGCAGTTGGCAATTCATAATGCACGATTGGGCCGGTGCCACTGCTGTGGGATGATACAATGTCCATGGGGACCTCACTCTTTGATCTTGGGCTAACCTATTTTGCCATTAAAGTTCTGGTTGGATTCAGAAAAGTTGAAATTAGCAAAACATCTCAACTGGGAGTTATAACAGCAAACCAGTTAAACAAACAAGGAATTAAAGAGTTTCAATTCGATGCTAAAATGTAGTTATTAACATCATTGTAACCCGTTGTTGCAGCAGCAAAGCAGGTAAACAAACAAGTAGCTATTTAAGTTCACGTAAACTTGTAATTCTTAACAGTAAGTATCAAAAACATAGATAGACGCAGTCTATAATAGGATTAACAGGCTGTGGCATTATGTAATCAGTAGCAAACTAAATTAAGCCATGCAATGTAATTGAACAATTTTGCAATATGTGGCTAACAAAAATTCCGAGAAGCAGGTAACTGAACTTACGGTAGTTCTTTGTACAGGCACACTGCAACTTCTTTTTCGCTTACAAGGCTGTAGGAAGGATTCCATGGCATCAATTGCTTGGATACGCAGTCCCAATACTTCTTTCTTCCCACACTGCATTGGTAAGTCGAATGGTTAATCTGGTCAGATGGTGCGTCCTTGATATGTTATATGAGGACGTGTAGTCAGACTAGTTATAGCCACACACATCACACTAGCTTTTACTGTATATTTCATGCGATTACTTTTGGCATATCGAGATCTAAGCAATCTACAATAGGATGAAAAGACTGGCATCCTTCATAGTATTGGCGAACTCAGTTCATAGAAACAAGCAATTCAACCATTCCGTGGGTAAATCAAAAGCGCCACTGGAATATTTTTCACTACCCCTATCATACACGCAAAAAGGGGCGACGCCACCATAGGGGCTGGTATGGGCGGCCGCCTCAGGTGGCTCGAAAGTGTGCGCCTAGTTTGAGTCATCCAGGTTGGCCCAGGCTAGTTTTGTTCGTCCCAACGCATGAGCAGGCAATGTAAAAAATGAAGAAAAATGTTTCGATTTGGATAGGCCAATAACATAAGTGCAACCCAGGCCCTATAGCAGGCTCCCGGCCCAAACGAGTGCCTCCCATATCGATCGACAACAGGAAAAATCCCAATTCATCTGCTCTAGCCTCCAGTCTGGTTCGCTCCTAACCTAGCCGCCGCTGGACAGACCGACACAGCACTTCCTCGCACCCTCGTTGGAGGGCAGTCGCCAGGCTTCAAGCGAATGGAAGGACAAGAAGATGAAGATCCAACCCTGGGTGTAGGCTGCGTGGGAGGCAGCGGCGGCAGCACGGGCATGGCATCGAGCTTGTGCAAATGGACAGTCGCAGCTTGCAAGAGTAGCATGCGCAACGAGCAGGTACATCACACCCCTGATTATATCTAATTCAACTCTTCAATTTCTGGCCAATAGTTAAACCTGACGGTGTTGTAAAACTGCTTGTATGTAGGGAATCTATGACAAAATGAAACCAATTTCTACTTATTTTATAACTCCCCCAATCAATACTGAACTGACTGAATCTGATGAATCTAATCAAGTTTCCGGTGCAAACATCGAAGCTCATGTTGTTCTTGAGCCTGAAGTGTCTAATGAACAGACTGCTAATGAAGAATTTGATGCAAACATTTTACATGCTCCTGGTGATGAACATATAGTGTCTAATGAGGTATCTAATGCAAGCACCCATTGAAGGATTTAGTGTCTAATAATGATCTGCTATGTTGAGAGGGACATAGAGATTTGCAGGCATTGATGACAAGCAAATTATAGTGCATTTTCATGGCTTGAGGAAATGTCGAGGCCATCTACCAGAAAGTCCCCGTATCATGACAATGTAGCATAAATACTTTTCTAATCTGTTGTTTGAAACTATTGGCATACCTGTGCAGGATAGATATACTAATATGCAGTTTGTGCACTGGTTATAGGTGCAATTACACTTCGATATTTTCAGCCAGAGAACGAATAATTCAAGCAGGTACAGACCATGTTTGTAGTCCTTGTACACCATGTTGCATTTTGTGTTTTTTGGTGCTTGCATCATTTAGTGTTTATAATCTGAACTACTTTGGATCATTAGCTGGTTTTCAAAGTGCATGTAGCTTCACATTTCTCAAGTTATGTTGATTTCCGGAGTGCAAATGCCTTCGTATTTTTCAAGTTAAATGTTCGCCCCTGGTAACTTGAATTCGTGGATCCGCCACTGCACACAAATCATACACGAATGCCAGTACGAATTAAATGAAATGCAGGGACTTACGCTAGCTCGTTGTACAGGCTCACTCCAGCTCTGCTTGTGCTTGGGATGTTCCATGTACAAGTCCATGTTACCACTTGCTTGGATGTGCAGGACTTGTGCTCCTTGCATCCCCCTCTGCATTTTTGACACGGCGAATGGCTGATCAAATAAGAGGAATCGACCTTGCTGTTGTACCGGAGGACAGATACTTACAAGGTTATACGGGTGTGCAGGATGTGTACCAGATCCCATAGCTCCGTCATGCTTTGCTAAAAAATGGATTTGCTTGTTTCAGATGATATCTTTAGAAGAAATAAGAGTTAAAGTCAGAGTTGGATAGGCGTGTAAGCTAAGAGAGCAGTGAAAGGATATCCAAACATCGTCGGAACAGTGCACAAGGGAGTGATGTGTGGATACCTAGTTCGGGCCGGCGTTTGGAATGCTCACCTAGCTAGAGTGCGGTCACTTCAGAGCCGTTGAGGGTGATGCGCTGGCGTTGGCTGGCCGCGCACGGATGCAGCTCTTGAGTGGAAGCAGAGCGCTATGATACAGTGGTCGAGACCGTTGGTGAAGCCCCAGCGGCCTCGGGGGGCGGAGGCGCGACGATGTGCTCGGTGAAGTAGCCCCGGTGAGCTGGGAGATGGCGTCGGTGAAGCGCAGCTAATGCGGTGGAAGTCGGTGTCTGTGAGGCACGTCGGTTGCGGCGGCCGACGTTGTCGGTGGACCACCCGGTGCGGTGGACGAGGGCGTAGATGAGGTAGCTCCGGTGCGGTGGTGAAGGGCGACCGTCGTCTTTCTCGTCGTCGTCCGGCACAGAGGTGGGGAAAGAGACGAGACGAGGCGCGATTCGAACTTTGCTTGGGTTGGCGGCGAATTAGGGATTTGAGCAATCTGGGCGTGGAAGGGGACGGTGGAGAAGGGAGATTTTGCAGGGTTGGAATTGGGGCCGCCAGATATTTCAATCCGAAACATGGAAGCGCGAACTTATTTTGTCGTCGTCCTTTTTTGGGGGGGGGGAAGGGAGGGGGGTGGGTGGCTGGGTGCTATGCGTCCGTCCGACACACGCGACCACCACGACACGACCGTGGTCTGCCTGGTGCGCCTACATTTGAGAATGCAAACGAATCTTCTTTCATTTGCAAACGAATCTGTATGTATTACCATTCCCGTGTTTTCCTTGCAATAATTAGTCATTCGAAACGAGATACTATAAATTAATTAATGAGGAGTTATTTGAAAAAATTCGAAACGGTATCCACGCTAAAGTGGATTAGAGTGTGTGTCACATAATTAGTTATTTGAATTAGAGTGTGTGTCACATAGCGATCTCCAATTCTAACGTGGATTTCGCATTTCACTGTATCCACGCTACTTTTTTAATACAAATTCATATGTATATGATGAACACCATGGTAGTGAGAAAACTTTTGGATGGATTCAAACATATGACCTACAAAATAGCACAACAAATCGAGTCAATGTCAACTTTTCGAAACCTAGTACGACATATGCATGGTCCTTAGTTCAAATCTTACAATGTACACCGAATTGAAACATTGATATTAAGTCTTGTACTATCT